>NW_028147791.1:0-5000 GCF_008360975.1 Lichenostomus cassidix
GCAGGGGTGGCATGAGGAGATCTTGAAGGTCTCTTCCCACCCAAAATTTTATGATTTCTATGATATTGTTAGAAACAAGTTGGGTGTTGGGTAGCTGGAAAAGATGGAAAAGCCAAAATCTTCCTTTACCATGGAGAGCAGGAATGCTGCAAATTCACCTTGATTTCAGCTGGAAAAGATGGAAAAGCCAAAATCTTCCTTTGTAATGGAAAGAAAAGATCCTGCAAATCCACCTCAATGTGACTTCAGCTGGAAAAATGGAAAAGCCAAAACCTTCTTCTTTCATGAAGAGCAAAAATCCTGCAAATTCACCTCAATTTCAGCTGGAAAAGCCAAACCCTTCATCATGGAGAGCAGAGATCCTGCAAATTCACCTTGGTTTCAACTAGAAAAGACGGAAAAGCCAAAACCTCCATCACGGAGAGCAGAGATCCTGTAAATCCACTGTGATTACAGCTGGAAAAGCCAAAACTTTCCTTTGTAATGGAAAGAAAAGATCCTGCAAATCCACCTCGATGTGATTTCAGCTGGAAAAGATGGAAGAGCCAAACCCTTCCTTTGCCATGGAGAGCAGAGATCCTGAAAATTCACCTTGATTCCAGCTGGAAAAGATGAAAAGCCAGACCCTTCCTTTGCCATGGAGAATAGAAATCCTGCAAATCCATCATGATTTCAACTAGAAGAGATGGAAAAGCCAAAATCTTTGTCATAGAAAGTAGAGATCCTGCAAATTCATCATGATTTCAATGAGAAAAGATGAAAAAGCCAAAACCTCCATCCTGGAGAGCAGAGATCCTGCAAATTCACCCTTATTCCAGCTGGAAAAGCCAAACCCTTCATCATGGAGAGCAGAGATCCTGCAAATCCACTGTGATTTCAGCTAGAAATGATGGAAAAATCAAAATCTTCTTTTTTCACAGAGAGCAGAGATCTTGCAAATTTGCCATGATTTCAACTAGAAAAGATGGAAAAGCCAAACCCTTCATCCTGGAGAGCAGAGATCCTGCAAATCCACTGTGATTCCATGTGGAAAAGCTGAACAGCCACGTTCAGCCCTGCAGCCACCAAGTGTCACCGCAGACCTTTCCTTTGACGGAGCTGTCAGGTGCAGAGAGTCGTTAACCTGCCGCCATCTCCCAGCTCATTAACCTCATTAACGTCATTAACGGGCAGCAGTGATGAGGATTTTTTCTGACTGCTGGGTTCATGGGCACCCCGGGGATCTTCCTGCTGAAGGGTTTGGTCCTGATGGGAGTTGATGAAGGTCACTGGTGCTGCTGCCTGACAGCAGGAATTGGGAATTGGAGGGTTTGTTACATTTATATTTTTATATATTTTTATTTATGTTTTATATTTTTTAATTATATTTTCCATTGTTTCCTAAATATTTTCATTTTTCAATGTACTGATGCTCCTTCCCAACATCAGGATGAGGATTTGGAGGTTTTTCCCTCCTTGTTGTCCTTTATAAAGTGCAGATCTGATCTGCAGAACCCAAACAGGTGATTTTTTTCCTAAGTGTTTTCTTTATTTCCTAAATATTTTTATTATTTTTTACTATTTTTATACTTATATTTTTATGTATTTTTATTTAAAATGTAATAAAAATGTAATTTTTATTATATTTTTATTATTTCCTAAATATTTTCATTTTTCAATTCCCTGGTGCTCCTTCCCCACATCAGGATGAGGAACTGAAGCTTTTCCATCCTTCCTATTTTTATAAAGTGCAGAATTTGACCTGCAGAACCCAAACAGGTGATTTTTTCCAAAATAATTCCCATATTTCCTAAATATTTTTATTTTTTATAATTTTATATTTATATTTATAATATATATTTTATTTATATTTTTAGTTATATTTTTTATTATTTCCTAAATATTTTCATTTTCAATTCCCTGGTGCTCCTTCCCCACATCAGGATGAGGAACTGAAGCTTTTCCATCCTCACTGTCTCTATAAAATACAGAATTTGACCTGCAGAACCCAAACAGGTGATTTTTTTCTGAATATTTCCTTTCCTTTTTCAGTTAGGAATTAAAAATTAAATCAGCTTTAGTTCCAAGCTGAGCAGCTCTGCTCCTCTTCCACGTGGGACATCCCATGGATCTGCAGGATTAAAGAGAAATTACGGATTGGAAAACATGGAAATAAGGGAAATTAAGACCTTGACTTTTAAACCAAAGCACAACGACTTTGTGTCATTTATTCTCTATTTTCGTGGAAATCTCTGCTTTTTCTCCCCATTTTTGTACCAAGTGGCATCGCTGAGGATTCCTGACGTTCCTCTCCCTTTTCCCACAGCTCAGGTTTGCTCCCACAGGTATTTCTGGGAGAGCTGTGCCTGTGAATTCCGAGGGGTTTGCTGTGTTTAATTGATTTTTCATTATTTCAGGAATCTATTTCAGAGGCCTCAAGGTCAAGGTCTGAACCGGATTTACTCTGAAGGACATTTTTTCTGCAGTGGCACAAGGATTTTTCCTACTGAGCACTCAAAATATTTTTCCATTCGTGTAGATGACAGGACTGAGAACAATGGAGATGATTTCTCAAAGCTGAAAACTCAGATTGGAGTGGAAATCCATGGGAAGAAATCCATGGGAAAAAAATCCATGGGGAAAAATTCATAGGAAAAAATCCATAGAAAGATTCCTGTTCGTTTTATATCAAACCCAGAAATCACTTTATATCTTGAGATACTGTTTGAGTTCATCCTTGCCAGCCAGGCAGTTTGGGTTGAAGAATTAAATATCAGATTAAATTCTGGGGGTCTGACAGAAATTAGAGGGAAAAAGGGATGTGATTCTCATGGAAATCCATAGGAAGAAATCCATAAGAAGAAATCTACAGAAAGATTCCTGATCATTTTATGTCAAACCCAGAAATCACTTTATATCCTGAGATACTGTTTGGGTTCATCCTAGCCAGCCAGGGAGCTTGGATTGAAGAATTAAATATTAGATTAAATTCTGGGGGTCTGACAGATATTGGAGGGGAAAGAGAGAGGTGATTCTCACAGAAATCTATGGGAAGTGATCCATAGGAAGAAATCCATGGGAAACAATCCTTAGAAAATTTCGTGCTCATTTTATATCAAACCCAGGAATCACTTTATATCCCGAGTTGCTGTTCAAGTTCATCCTTGCAGCCAGGCAGTCTGAATCAAAGAATTAAATATCAGATTAAATTCTGGGGGTCTGACAGAAATTGGAGGGGAAAGGAGGATGTGATTCCCATGAAAATCCCTGTCTGGCTCCACATCAGGATTTCCAGGCATTGACAAAGCAATCAGTGGGATTCTTCTCCAGCACAGATTATGCTGTAAAAGCAAAAAGAGAACCTCCAGCATTGATTGGGGTTGGTAATAAGATGACAAATTCTGTAATGATCAGAGATTACAGCAATATGCTTTTCATTTCTCTGACACCATGTCAATACCTCCTCCAGCTGCTCCCAGAGGTTTTTATCTCCAAATCTGCCTTTGGGAAAGACAGGCAGGAGGAAAGGTTGATCTGAAACGGTGTCACTTCCACCCCTAAACCCTTCTGTGTTTGATAAAATACAATTTCTGAAGTGTTATAAAGGATCAGGAAGGACCTTTTGCTGCACTCCAGGGTGACCTCAGCCCTGTTCTTGGGTTTTTCTCAGGAAACAACATTAATGAGGTGTTGGGCCAGGAGATGAGTTATTCCCATCTTGTGCCTCCACAGAATTTTTGCCACATTTGTGCAAAAAACTCAGTTTTTAAAGGTCTTTTCCAACCTAAACAATCCGAATCCCCCCCGTGTGGGTAAAACAGGCTGAGGAGAGGCAGTGAGGCCATGGAATGGTTTAAATCCCTTCAATTCCATCAATTACTGATCATTTTTTATTCACCCTGATGATCTCTAAGTGGTGTTTTACCCAGCTGGAACTTTTCATCATATTAAGGACCTAAATGCTGGTAATTTATAGAATTAGATAATCTTCAGGCCTTTTTTTAGGGCTAAAATAGGGATTTGCATGATTCATTCCCATCCCCAGCCTGGGCAGCCTGACCCGTTTGTTCCTCTGGCTCTGCTGCTGCTGGGACACTCCCAATTCCCCTGGCACTGCATTCCCACATTTCTGGGAGTGACTTCCCCACCAAAATTCCACCAAAATCCCCTCTGCAACCCCTGGAGCTTCTCCATCACCTCCTTCCCCCTTCTCTCTCTCCCCTCTCCGCTTCCCTCTCACCGCAGCCCCGCGGATTTTGGGGGGAATTCAGCCGAAATCCAGGCGGTTTTTTGGTGTTTTGTGTTCATGTCACACCGTGTTTCTGCCACAGTTGCTCTCCTTCCCCCCTCGGCCAGCGGCGCGGGGAATAAAAGGAGCTTTTGTGGGATTTGGCTCGGCGGCCTCAGCTCTGCCTCGCTGCCAAACCCCTTAAAGCTGCAGAGGGCTGAGAGCTGCAGCGGCTCAGCCTCGGTTGGGGTTTTTTTTCCTTATTTTTTTCCCTGTTTCTGAGTCTCTGGAAGGGCAGGGAGTGAGGAGGATGCAGGGAGAAGCAAACCAGTGCTCCCAGTATGGGATCGGCGCTGGGTGGGGTGGGGAGGCAGGGGAGGGAAGGAAGGAAAGGAAGGGAAGGAAGGAAAGGAAGGAAGGAAAGGAAGGAAAGGAAGGGAAGGAAGGAAAGGAAGGAAAGGGAAGGGAAGGGAAGGGAAGGGAAGGGAAGGGAAGGGAAGGGAAGGGAAGGGAAGGGAAGGGAAGGGAAGGGAAGGGAAGGGAAGGGAAGGGAAAGGTGGGAGGATTTCTCAGAGGGGAAATGGAAGAGGAGAGGTTTGGATGGGATTTTGGGATGTTGGGGACGGAATCTTCCCTCGGAGGGTGGGATGGAATTCCCAGAGAAGCTGTGGATTCCTGGAATGTCCAAGGCCAGCTTGGAGCACCTGGGATAGGTGAGAGTGTCCCTGGGGTGGCACTGGGTGGGATTTGAGGCTCTTCCCACCCAAATTCCATGATTCCATGGAAAGCAGAC
>NW_028147791.1:10000-52016 GCF_008360975.1 Lichenostomus cassidix
ACTGCAAAATGAGAGTTCTGGTGCTCCAGGAATTCCAGAGATTCATTTTCCTGCATGGGAACAGCCAGGGGAAAAAAGCACCAGGAATTCCAGAGATTCATTTCACTGCATGGCAACAGCCAGGGAAAAAGGCTCCAGGAATTCCAGGGATTCATTTCCCTGCTCTGTGGAAGGAAAAAAAAGCACCAGGAATTCCAGGGATTCATTTCCCTGCTTTGTGTTGGGGAAAAAGGCACCAGGAATTCCAGGGATTCCAGGGATTCCCAGCCAGGGAAAAAAGGCATCAGGAATTCCAGAAATTCATTTCCCTGCTCTATGCCAGGGGAAAAAAGCTCCAGGAATTCCAGAGATTCATTTCCCTGCTCTGTGTTGGGGAAAAAAGCACCAGGAATTCCAGAAATTCATTTCCCTGCTCTATGCCAGGAGAAAAAGGCTCCAGAAATTCCAGAAATTCATTTCTCTGCTCAGGAACAGCCAGGGGAAAAGGCACCAGGAATTCCAGGGATTCATTTTCCTGTCCTGGAACTGCATGGGAACATCTCTGAGGCAGGAAAAAAGGCACCACGAATTCCAGAGATTCATTTCCCTGCTTTGTGTTGGGGAAAAAGGCACCAGAAATTCCAGGGATTCCAGGGATTCCCAGCCAGGGAAAAAGCACCAGGAATTCCAGAGATTCATTTCCCTGCTCTGTGTTGGGGAAAAAGGCATCAGGAATTCCAGAAATTCATTTCCCTTCTCTGTAGTAGGAAAAAAGGCACCAGGAATTCCAAGGATTCACTTCCCTACTTTGAGCCAGGGAAAAAAAGGCACCAGGAATTCCAAAGATTCATTTCCCTGCCCTGTGGAAGGGAAAAAAAGCATCAGGAATTTCAGAGATTCATTTCCCTGCTCTGTGGCAGGAAAAAAAGGCACCAGGAATTCCAGGGACTCATTTCCCTGCTCTGTGGAAAGGAAAAAAAAAAGCACCAGGAATTCCAGGGATTCATTTCCCCTCTCAGTGTCAGGAAAAGGCACCAGGAGCTGCTGTGCATCTGTTCTGCTGTTAATCCTATTAGCAGCAGCAGGATTAGCTGCTGAACAAAGAGCTCTGCTCAGCTGCTCCCTGGGCCCTGCTCGGGAAATCGAGAGGGGTTTGTTCTGCTCACTGCTCCTCTCACTCTCATCTTCCAGCTCCTGGAATTCCCTGGGTTTGGGACCAGATCTGGGGGATTTCTGGGGAAAAAAAATTTAATTGTTTTGAATTGATGAATGGAATTTGAATTAATGAATGGAGCAACCATGCTGTCCTCTCCCTGCTCCACAAGCCCTGGGCATCACTGCTAAATCCCAACTGCATCCCAAAATCAGACAGAAACCCCAAACATCCCTCAGCTTTCCCTCCTCTCACTCTGATCTTCCAGCTCCTGGAATTCCCTGGGTTTGGGAGCAGATCTGTGGGATTTCTGGGAAAAAAAATTTAATTGTTTTGATAAGAATGGAGCAACCATCCTATCCTCTCCCTGATCCACAATGCCAGGGCATCACTACTAAATCCCATTAGCACCCTGAAATCAGACAGGAAACCCCAAACTTCCCTCAGCTTTCTTTCTCTTTCCCTCCTCTCATGCTCAGATCTTCCAGCTCCTGGAATTCCCTGGGTTTGGGCACAGATTTGTAGGATTTCTGGGAAAAAAGATGAAAGAAATAAAGTTCTGATAAGAATGGAACAACCATCCCATCTCGGAAGGTTTTGAGGGTTATGTGTTGTTAATATATTTCAAAATGTAATTATTCCAATAGAGCTGGGGGGTGGGAAAAGCAATAATTTAGGACATTATTAACGAGGGAAATGGTTTCAGCGATGGAAGCTGGGAGGTGCCTGAGATCCTCCAACCTGCTAAATCCCATTTGCACCCCAAAATCAGACAGAAAACCCCAAACTTCCTTCATCCTTCCCTCCCTCCAGGACAGCACTTGGAGACACCCCTGAGAGGAGCAGGGAGAGCAAACCCAACCCTCCTGCAGGAGCTCAGGGTGGCAGAGCCATCTCTGCTGCAATTCCTGCCCCAGAGCCCAGCTGGCAGCTCCTCCCTGCAGCTCCTCAGCCGATGGCAGCTCAACTCTGGGCTCTGGAGTTTAAACTCCCCGAGCTGCTGGGGGGATGTGAGCCGAGCTGACAAAAGCAGGGTTTTGTCAGAGCTGCTGCATCTCCTGCAGTCAATATTTCAGCAACACACTGAGCTGTTGTTGCCTCGCTCACCTCCTGCCTCTCTGCCCCTCGTCGTTTTCTGTGCTCAGCAGAGGAAACAAAACCAAACCCAAATCCTCTTCGCTCACCAGCATCACCCAAATCACCCCAGAGCCTCTTCACTCACCAGCATCACCCAAATCACCCCAGAGCCTCAGCTCCTCAACTGATGGGATAGCCTCAATTGAAATTGAAATTGAAATTGAAATATTGAAATTGAAATTGAAATTGAAATTGAAATTGAAACAGAAATTGAAATTTAAACTGAAACTGAAATTGGAATTTAAACTTGAAAATATCCTCAATTGAGGATATTTCAAACATCCTTTCATCCTCAACTGATTAAATATTTCATCATTTCACACAGCTTTTCAGGCCCACACTGTCCAGCTATTCCCCACCTGGGGATCTTTGCCTTCCAGGACAAACTCTCCTCAGCCAGAGGGAGCAGAGGGTGCTCTCTCTTCCCTCGTTGTTTTCTGTGCTCAGCAGAGGAAAGAAAACCAAACCCAAATCCTCTTCACTCACCAGCATCACCCAAATCACCCCTCAGCTCCTCAACTGATGGAATAGCCTCAATTGAAATTGAAATATTGAAATTGAAATTGAAATTGAAACTGAAACTGAAATTGAAACTGAAACTGAAATTGAAACAGAAATTGAAATTGAAACAGAAATTGAAATTGAAATTGAAAATACCCTCAATTGAGGATATTTCAAACATCCTTTCATCCTCAACTGATTAAATATTTCACCATTTCACACAGATTTTCAGGCCCACACTGTCCAGCTATTCCCCACCTGGGAATCTTTGCCTTCCAGGACTAATTCTCCTCCAAACTCTCCTCACCCAGAGGGAGCAGAGGGTGCTCTCTCTTCTCCTCGTCATTTTCTCTGCTTAGCAGAGGAAACAAAACCAAACCCAAATCCTCTTCACTCACCAGCATCACCCAAATCACCCCTCAGTTCCTCAACTGATAGAATAGCCTCAATTGAAATTGAAATTGAAATTGAAATTGAAATTGAAACTGAAATTGAAACTTGAAAATATCCTCAATTGAGGATATTTCAAACATCCTTTCATCCTCAACTGATGAAATATTTCACCATTTCACACAGCTTTTCAGGCCCACACTGTCCAGCTATTCCCCACCTGGGGATTTTTGCCTTCCAGGACTAATTCTCCTCCAAACTCTCCTCACCCAGAGGGTGCTCTCTCTTCCCTCGTTGTTTTCTGTGCTCAGCAGAGGAAAGAAAACCAAACCCAAATCCTCTTCACTCACCAGCATCACCCAAATCACCCCTCAGTTCCTCAACTGATGGAATAGCCTCAATTGAATTGAAATTGAAATATTGAAATTGAAATTGAAATTGAAATATTGAAATTGAAATTGAAACTGAAATTGAAATATTGAAATTGAAATTGAAATTGAAATTGAAATTGAAACTGAAATTGAAATTGAAAATATCCTCAATTGAGGATGTTTCAAACATCCTCTCATCCTCAACTGATGAAATATTTCCCCATTTCACACAGCTTTTCAGGCCCACACTGTCCAGCTATTCCCCACCTGGGGATTTTTGCCTTCCAGGACAAACTCTCCTCCAAACTCTCCTCACCCAGAGGGAGCAGAGGGTGCTCTCTCTTCCCTCGTTGTTTTCTCTGCTCAGCAGAGGAAACAAAACCAAACCCAAATCCTCTTCACTCACCAGCATCACCCAAATCACCCCTCAGTTCCTCAACTGATGGAATAGCCTCAATTGAATTGAAATTGAAATATTGAAATTGAAATTGAAATTGAAACTGAAACGGAAATTGAAATTGAAACTGAAACTGAAATTGAAATTGAAAATATCCTCAATTGAGGATATTTCAAACATCCTCTCATCCTCAACTGATGAAATATTTCCCCATTTCACACAGATTTTGTGGCCCACACTGTCCAGCTATTCCCCACCTGGGAATCTTTGCCTTCCAGGACTAATTCTCCTCCAAACTCTCCTCACCCAGAGGGAGCAGAGGGTGCTCTCTCTTCCCTCGTTGTTTTCTGTGTTCAGCAGAGGAAAGAAAACCAAACCCAAATCCTCTTCACTCACCAGCATCACCCAAATCACCCCAGAGCCTCAGCTCCTCAACTGATGGAATAGCCTCAATTGAAATTGAAATATTGAAATTGAAATTGAAATTGAAATTGAAATTGAAACTGAAACTGAAATTGAAATTTAAACTTGAAAATATCCTCAATTGAGGATATTTCAAACATCCTTTCATCCTCAGCTGATGAAATATTTCCCCATTTCACACAGATTTTCAGGCCCACACTGTCCAGCTATTCCCCACCTGGGGATCTTTGCCTTCCAGGACAAACTCTCCTCAGCCAGAGGGAGCAGAGATGTCACTTGACCTTTCTGAGTGTCCAGCCTGCCCAGGCGGTGTGGGGAAGGCAGTGAGGAGCAGATGGGTTTGTGGCAGGAGCTGGGAGCAGATGGTGCCTGCAGACAGCTCCTGATGGTTCATGGGGTGGATTTCCCCTTTTAGCAGAGCTGAAAATGCTGATTTGTGTTTGGGGGATCTGGAGGGATGAGCTGGGAAGGGAGGGATGGCTGAACAGGATTGCCTGAAACTGAGGTTAGATAAAGTTAGGAGAATAAAATCAGATTAATTTATTAAATTTATTTAGGTACATTCAGGGCAGACAGAGCTCACTGCAGAGGCTACACCCAAAATGGACAGTGAGTCACGAGTTCTTCACATTTTATAAGTTCTGTAATTAACAAATTGAGCCTCAATCCTCCAATTACACCTTCAGCTGATGATGTCAATCAGCCCAAGTTTGCTCCCCAATTCACTGTTGGTTCCATATTTTGGGGCTCTGAGGCAGCAAAGTGTCCTTGGATTCCCAACTTAGAAGAATTATTTTGTCTAAAACGCTGAGAACATAAGTTTCAGCATTTATATGGAGTCCAGAGCCACACAGTAAAACTACAAATACACAAAAATATAGAAGCTAAAAATCTTAAGACTTCAGGGCTGCACCAGCAGCAGCAGCAGGACAAACCCTGATGTTCAGTTATCAGTTCTTAACTCTTAAATCTTCTTAACTCTTAACTCTCCTTAACTCTTAACTCTTCTACTTTACTCCTGGTAAAGTAGAAGTCTTTCCAGACCAAGTGATCAAATCACTCAATTCTTGACTCCCCCTTTTTTCTGATGGAGAATTTCTTCTGTTCCTCTGCAGTGCATGAGATTTATTTCATCTGATATTAATCACCACATGAATTCATCTGATATTTTTTGTCTGGGTTCAAAACAAACCCAGAGCCTTCTGGCTGTCCCTGTACAATTGGAAGAAAATTTATTTATTTTATATATATTTTTTTTAATTAGTTTCATCGATTTTTGGAGAAGTTTTTTGGGACAGGCTTAACCAAAACTCAAAGCTTGCAGCTGATTTCGATCCACAAAGGGCTGAGAGATCCCTGGGATGCTCAAGTTGATTTTTTTTCCCTTTCCCTGCATCCACCTCAGCAATTCCCAGCTTTTCCCAGGATCTGCTCTCTGAAATCTTCCTCTCAGAGTGATTTATACTCACCTGATTTAGCATTTGAGGAGCTGCAGGGTGAGATCCTCAATCCTGAGCTAAACCCTGGCTCTGGCACTTTGCTCTTTCCTGGGCTGCTTTCAATCTCCTCTTTCTACATCTCCTGAATTTTTCATGGCCTGGAAAGAAGGATTGTCTTCTGGAGTCAAGGGAGAAAGATGAATTAGAAATGGGGAGGGAGAAGAGTTGGGTTGTAATAGGTTGAGTTGCTGCTTTGGGGGTTTTTTTGTGTAGGAATGTGAAATAAAGCAAAGAAATTTGGCCAAGACAGCCTGGAGAAAACTGAACATAAAAATCTCAAAACCCAAACGTTGCACAGAGACGAGGAAATCCTTCCCTGTGTGAAATATCTGCGGAAAAAACATTGTTTTGACTGAAAATCGGAGCAAAATATCGCTCAGGATGAAATTTCTGCTCCCAAACTGAACCAAAAAGAGGTTAAATGTTTCTATTTTACCTCCTGGCACCTCTCAGTCATTCTCAATATTGAGAGCACATTGGCACTCTGTGCCACGGGGATGCTCCTCCTGTCGCTAGATTTATTTTATTTTTTTTTAATCCTAATGTCAAAACATTCTTCGTTTGAGAAATCCCAGTAGACAGAGGGATGGGAAGATCCATATGTTTGGGGAAAGCAGTGTGAAATAAAAGTTTGTGTGATTGGAATTCTCTCCAGGCAGATCAGGGGTGGGAGGGGAGAAAAGGGTTAAATTTGAGGGAAAAAATATGAAATGCTGAAGTTGTGATGTTCCTGAAATTGGATGGAATGAAATTCAAATGCCTTTGGTGTGACACAGCAGTGGGATTGGGAATTGAGGACAGGAAAAATCCATGGGCAAGGAGGAGCTCAGCCCTGAGGAGGGGAGGGAAGTTTCAGGGAAGTTTCAGGGAAGTTTCAGGGAAGTTTCAGGGAAGTTTCAGGGAAGGGAAGTTTCAGGGAAATTTCAGGGAAGTTTCAGGGAAGGGAAGTTTCAGGGAAGGGAAGTTTCAGGGAAGTTTCAGGGAAGTTTCA
Source organism: Lichenostomus cassidix (assembly GCF_008360975.1). NCBI lineage: Eukaryota > Metazoa > Chordata > Aves > Passeriformes > Meliphagidae > Lichenostomus > Lichenostomus cassidix. The sequence continues at coordinate 16,842 of NW_028147791.1, forward strand.
GGGAAGTTTCAGGGAAGTTTCAGGGAAGTTTCAGGGAAGGGAAGGGAAGTTTCAGGGAAGGGAAGTTTCAGGGAAGGGAAGGGAAGGGAAGTTTCAGGGAAGGGAAGGGAAGGGAAGGGAAGTTTCAGGGAAGGGAAGTTTCAGGGAAGGGAAGTTTCAGGGAAGTTTCAGGGAAGTTTCAGGGAAGTTTCAGGGAAGTTTCAGGGAAGTTTCAGGGAAGTTTCAGGGAAGTTTCAGGGAAGTTTCAGGGAAGTTTCAGGGAAGGGAAGGGAAGGGAAGGGAAGGGAAGGGAAGGGAAGGGAAGGGAAGGGAAGGGAAGGGAAGGGAAGGGAAGGGAAGGGAAGGGAAGGGAAGGGAAGGGAAGGGAAGGGATGGGATTTTGGCCTGGATTTGGCTGGTTCTGTCTGTAGTCCAGGGAATTTGGGGGGGAACTCCCATCAATGAATTACAGGGGAAATCACCTGAAGATGGGAAGATTCCTCTGTGATTCCCAATCTCCGAGAAAGGAGGGAGTTTTGGATCATCCCTAGAGCACTCGCTGTGGATTTAGGCTCCTCATCTCACCTGGGTTTGGCTGCTCTGCCTGGGAATTTTGGGAGCTCTCCCATCACTGAATTCCAGGAGGAATCATCTGGAGATGGGAAAGTTCCTCTGTGATTCCCAATGAGAAAGTGAAAGGAGGGAGTTTTGGGTCATCCATGGAGCACTCGCTGTGGATTTAGGCTCCTCATTTCACCTGGGTTTGGCTGGTTCTGCCTGGAATTCAGGGAATTTTGGGGGAACTCCCATCACTGAATTCCGGGGGAAATCACCTGAAGATGGGAAGATTCCTCTGTGATTCCCAACCTCCGAGAAAGGAGGGTGTTTTGGGTCACCCATGGAGCACTCACTGTGGATTTAGGCTCCTCATTTCAGCTGGATTTGGCTGCTCTACCTGGAATTCAGGGAATTTTGGGAGCTCTCCCATCACTGAATTCTGGGGGAATCACCTGGAGATGGGAAGATTCCCCTGTGATTCCCAGTCTCCGAGAAAGGAAGGAATTTTGGGTGCTCCCTGGAGCACTCATTGTGGATTTAGGCTCCTCATTTCACCTGGGTTTGGCTGGGTCTACCTGGAATTCAGGGAATTTTGGGAGCTCTCCCATCACTGAATTCTGGGGGAATCACCTGGAGATCAAAGGTTCCTCTGTGATTCCCAATCTCTGAGAAAGGAAGGAATTTTGGGTCACCCCTGGAGCAATTGCTGTAGATTTCAGCTCCTCATCTCTCTAAAATTCAGAATTGTGATTCTCCTTCCACACTGCTCTCATTTTTCTGTTTGGATCACGGAGATAAATATTACTGGCCTTGTTCATGAGGGGATCTGAGCTTCACAATTTGGAATATTTCTATCTCTGAATGAGATATAATTAATTTCTCTCTGTCATGACACTCAGAATTCCGCAGCAGATGGACCAGGATCATTTGGCAAATAATTCATCTGACATTCCCCTCATCAATCATCCAACAATTGGTCCAATTCCTCATGGTGGAGCCAGCTGAAATCCTGGATTGTTCCATGATCTCTTCCCAGATGAAATCCTGGATTGTTCCATGATGTTTCCAGCTGAAATCCTGGTTTGTTCCATAATCTGTTTCCAGTTGAAATCCTGGTTTGTTCCATGATGTTTCCAGATGGAATCCTGGATTGTTCCATGATCTCTTCCCAGATGAAATCCTGGATTGCTCCATGATCTGTTTCCAGATGAAATCCTGGATTGTTCCATGATGTTTCCAGCTGAAATCCTGGATTTTTCCATGTTCTGTTCCCAGATGAAATCCTGGATTGTTCCATGATGTTCCCAGATGAAATCCTGGTTTGTTCCATGATCTGTTTCCAGATTAAATCCTGGATTGTTCCATGACCTGTTCCTAGATGAAATCCTGGATTGTTCCATGATCTGTTTCCAGATGAAATCCTGGATTGTTCCACAATCTGTTTCCAGATTAAATCCTGAATTGTTCCATGATGTTTCCAGATTAAATCCTGAATTGTTCCATGATGTTTCCAGATGAAATCCTGGTTTTTTCCATAATCTGTTTCCAGCTGAAATCCTGGATTGTTCCATGATCTGTTCCCAGATGAAATCCTGAATTGTTCCATGATCTGCTTCCAGATGAAATCCTGGATTGCTCCATGTTTCCCAGCATGGTGGGATCAGGTAGGATCCGTTGGGATCTGGGAGGGACTGAGTGACCTGCTGGGTCTGAGGGCAAAGCTCTCCCTTCCTGTCCATCCCCAGAGAATTCCAGGATGGATTGGAACCTTAAATTTTAAACCAATTATTAAACCAATTATTAAACCTTATTAAACCGATTATTACCTTATTAAACCAATAAGGACTGGGACCTTAAATCCCACCCAGGGACATCTCCCACCATCCCAGGGTGCTCCAGCCTGGCCTTAGACACTCCAGGGATCCAGGGGCAGCCACAGCTTCTCTGGGAATTCCATCCCAGCTCCTCATTCCTTCCCAAAATCCCATCTATCTGTGCCCTGTTCCCGTTTAAAGCTATTCCCTGTGTCCCTCATTCCTTGCCCCAAATCTCTCTCCATCTTTCCTGTCTCCCAGAAAGGCCACAGTTTGGTCACCCCAAAGTTCCTCCTCTCCAGGTGAACAATCCCAACTCTCCCAGCCTTTCCTGCTCCATCCCTGGGATCATCCTGGAGCTTCCTCAGGATTCTCCAGCACTTTCCTCTGGACCAGACTTTCCTCTGGGCTTTGAAGACCTGAACAAAAAAACTGGGATGTCCCAGAATCCACCTGTCCTCGGAGAGCCTGTTCTTCCACAGAATGCATTTCTGCAGATAAATAGGAAAACATTTTCATTTATGGAGTTAGAATTCAAACCAAGGTCCTTCCCATGCTGGGGCAGCTCTGAGGTCACACCTGAGAGGGACACCATCCTCTCCCTGACTTTGAGGAGAAGTTTCCTGACATTCCAGCACTTTCTGGCTGTCCCAGCTCCCTGCTCTTGTCCCCAGTGCTGCCCCAGGACAGTGATTTGGCTCCGTGTGGCTGCAGGATGGAGGTTTGTCACCACTGACCTGCGGGAATCCTGCTGCCTCACTGAGCAGCAGCAGCCAATAAATCCCTTTTCTTAACAGCCTCTTGAATTTTTAACTCTCAGAATCGCTCATGCCCGGGCTGGGGATGTATGGAAATGGATATTTCAAACCAGCCCTGAGCAGGGTGATTCGGATAAATGATTTCACTTCTCTTCCACCTTTTAATTAAAAGCACCACGGCGTGGATTGTGCTCCAACCCCTCCTTCAATAAATGCCATCAGGTGCCATTAACTCCCAGGGAATGACTCCAGCTTAACTCTCTCTTTCCCAGGATTTCCTCCACTCTTTGCCACGTGAAAACAGATTTTTTTTTTATTTTTTTGGCCTTTTCCTCCCTCTTTAGCTTCAGCAAACCCTGGGGCTTCTCCATCCTGAGCGGAGATCATGAGCCCAACATTAATTCCACTCCAGCTGCTCCTGGCATGCAAATGAACCTTTCCTGTGGCCAAAGCTCACCCCGAGCAGGCAGGGAGGTGAGGGGAGAGCAGAGAGGATGGAATGGGTTGGAATTCTGATGGTTGGAATTCCCATGGTTGGAATTCCCATGGTTGGAATTCACATTTCCCACCAGATCAATGCCTCAGTTATCTGTGGAATTACTGACAGCAGAGCCACTTTTCCTGTTCCCACATCCCTTGGGATTGGCCATCGTTGGCCTTGCAGCATCCCAGACCTATAATTGTAACCCTATAACCCTTTACTCCCCCTAACAATTTGTTAACAAAGCCCTCATGAACTTTAAAACCAATAAAACAAATTATTCTCCATGACTGCACAATCAAAGTTACAAGATCATACAATTCTTTAGATATAAATTTCCTCTGGCAACAGATTACTGAATAAATTCCACTTACAGACACAGGAATTTATTCCCACATTCCCAGATTTTGTACCACTTCATTCTCCTGAAGCTGTGTCCACATTAGTTTGGGACCTAAACCTATAACCCTATGACCTTTTTTTCCCAACAAAATATGTTAACAAAGCCCTCACGAACTTTAAAGCCAATAAAACAAATCATTCTTCAAGACAGCGCAATCAAAGTTACAAGATCATACAATTCTTTAGATTCAAATTTCCTCTGGCAACAGATTACTGAATAAATTCCACTTACAGACACAGGAATTTATTCCCAGATGCCCAGATTTTTTACCACTTCATTCTCCTGAAGCTGTGTCCATTAGTTTGGGACCTAAACCTATAACCCTATAACCTTTTTTACAAGATCATACAATTCCTTAGATTTAAATTTCCTCTGACAACAGATTATGAATAAATTCCACTTACATGTGAAGAACTCCTAAATTTTTTACCTCTTCATTCTCACACTCATATGTTATTATATACATATAACCCTATAACCTTTTTTTCCCCAAAACAATATGTTAACAAAGCCCTCACAAACTTTGAAGCCAATAAAACAAATTATTCTCCATGGCTGCACAATCAAACTTACAAGATCATACAATGTTCATTCTTTAGACTGAAGTTTCCTCTTCAGATTATTTCCTCAACAGATTATTCCAGAATAAATTCCACTTATAAACACGTGAAGAGCTCCCAAATTTTTTACCTCTTCATCCTCACACCTATATATTATTATATACATGTAACCTATAACCTTTTTCCCCCCAAACAATTTGCTAACAAAGCTCTCACAAACTTTAAATCCAATAAAACAAATTATTCTCCATGACAGCGCAAAGTTACAAGATCAGACAAAGTTCATTTTTTAGATTTAAGTTTCCTCATCACACCCTCTGGGGCACCTGGAATTACATTTAAATCGCAGACTAAAGCAGAATAAATGCAACAGAAGAAATTGTATTATATTCAATACAATTCAATAGAATAAATACAAATATTCAATAGAATAAATACAAATATTCAATAGAATAAATAGAAATTTTTATAAATGTGAGAAAACATTATTTACTCCCTAGATTTTGTTCTCTGTGGAAGAGCTTTTCCCTGGTTTTTTTCTGGATTTAGCTCCAGGTATGGAGAAGACCCAAGTCCAACATTTCCCACCCTGATTTTTTTGGTTTTTTTCTTGAATTCCAGCACTTTGCTGATAAATCCAAATTTCCAGGGCCAGGGGGGTCACAGGGCTCAGTGCCACTTCCTCCTGCTGGGGAACATCTCCTCAGGTTCTTCTCTGTGTTTTTCCACCCATTATTTCCTGACTTTTCTTTTTTCCAGATTAGTGTAAATCAGGATTTTTAAGGCATTCACGATCACAACTGGATATCAATATCAATACCCAATAATTATGGATAATTTCCTATAATTAATTTCCTATCATAATCCAATATTTATGGAAATTTCCTATTTCTTGCTTTCTTCTTTTTTTTTCCCCTCAAGGCCTTTGTTGCTGAGAACAATCTTGGATCTCTCTCATCCTACAGGAGAATTTAATCCCAATTTAAGACCTGAACAAAAAACTGGGATATCCTGGAATCCACCAGCCTGTATTTCCACAGAATGCGTTTCCGTGGCTAAATAAGAAAATATTTTCATTTATTGGAATGATTAAATTAAGACCAAGTGCTGCCTGATACATTTTCCAACAGCCTGACAAGTTTTTTGCATTTTTAAAATTCCCTTTCCGCTCACCCTCTTGGCCTCAGCCAACATAAACCCCTCACAACTTGCCCAGGTCTCATAAAACCCAAACCAGCATTACAACAAAACGACTAAAAAAAATGACTAAAAAAATGAATAATTGGCCTCTTGAGTATAAACACAGTCTGTTTCTAAAGGACATTTGCTGGTGATAAAACCAACCTTTCCTCCTCGGCGGAAAAATAGATATTTTTGCGGCGCTGAAGAGTAATTGCTGGAGCTGTTTGTGTCACAATCGTTTATTAATCTGGAAAGATGAAGATGCTGCCCAGAGGTTGAGGCTGACCTGGTAATGAGCCCATCAAGCACCCTCATCAATAATTAACCCAGGAGGCGTTAATTGGGAGCTTTTATCCCTTCCTCGGGCACCTGGCGGGTCCTTCGTTATCCGCGGCGTCGGTGGGATGGGAGATTCTAAAGGTAGAGCTGGAATTTAACTCTTGTGGGGAATATTTGGGGTTCATTCCCAAAAGTAGAGCTGGAATTTAACTCTTGTAGGGAATATTTGGGGTTCATTCCCAAAAGTAGAGCTGGAATTTAACTCTTGTAGGGAATATTTGGGGTTCATTCCCAAAAGTAGAGCTGGAATTTAACGCACCCAAGGAATATTTGGGGCTGATTCCAAATATTGTGCACTTTAACCCTCTCAGGGAATATTTGGGGTTCATTCCCAAAGGCAGAGCTGGAATTTAACTCTTGTGGGGAATATTTGGGGCTGATTCCCAATATTTTGTGTTGAACCCTTGTAGGGAATATTTGGGGCTGATTCTCCACACTCTGCACTTTAACCTTTGTAGAGAATATTTGGGGTTCCTTCCCAATATTCTTCACTTTAACCCTTGTAGGAAGTATTTGGGGTTCATTCCCAAAGGGAGAGCTGGAATTTGACACTTATAGGGGAATATTTGGGGTTCATTCCCAAAGGGAGAGCTGGAATTTAACTCTTGTAGGGAATTTTTGGGGCTGATTCCCAATATTTTGTGTTTAACCCTTTTAGGGAATATTTGGGGTTCATTCCCAACACTCTTCACATTAACCTTTTTAGGGAATGTTTGGGGTTCATTCCCAATGGCAGAGCTGGAATTTAACACTTGTAGGGAATATTTGGGGCTGATTCCCAATATTTTGTGTTGAAGCCCTTTAGGGAATGTTTGGGGCTGATTCCCAATATTCTGCACTTTAACCTTTGTAGGGAATATTTGGAGCTGATTCCCAGCACTCTGCACTCTAACGCCTGTAGGGAATATTTGGGGCTGATTCCCAACAGTCTGCACGTTAACACTTGTAGGGAATATTTGGGGTTCATTCCCAATAGCAGAGTTGGAATTTAACCCTCCCTGGGAATGTTTGGGGCTGATTCCCAATATTCTGCACTTTAACCCTCTCAGGGAATATTTGGGGTTCATTCCCAATGGCAGAGCTTGAGTTTAACCCTCTCAGGGAATATCTGGGGCTGATTCCCAAAGGCATAACTGGAATTTAAACCTTTGTGGGGAATATTTGGGGCTGATTCCCAAACGTAGAGCTGGAATTTAACACTTATAGGGGAATTTTTGGGGCTGATTCCCAATATTTTGTGTTGAACCCTTGTAGGGAATGTTTGGGGCTGATTCCCAATGGCAGAGCTGGAATTTAACACTTATAGGGGAGTATTTGGGGCTGATTCCAAACATTCTGCATTAAACCCTCGTAGGGAATATTTGGGGTTCATTCCCAAAAGTAGAGCTGGAATTTAACTCTTGTGGGGAATATTTAGGGCTGATTCCCAATATTTTGTGTTGAAACCTTGTAGGAAATGTTTGGGGCTGATTCCCAATGGCAGAGCTGGAATTTAACTCTTGTAGGGAATATTTGGGGTTCATTCCCAAAAGTAGAGCTGGAATTTAACACTTATAGGGGAATATTTGGGGTTCATTCCCAAAGGCAGAGCTGGAATTTAACTCTTGTAGGGAATTTTTGGGGTTCATTCCCAATATTTTGTGTTGAACTCTTGTAGGGAATGTTTGGGGTTCATTCCCAATGGTGGAGCTGGAATTTAACACTTGTAGGGAATTTTTGGGGCTCATTCCCAACATTCTGCCCTTTAACCTTTGTAGGGAATGTTTGAGGTTCATTCCCAACACTCTGCACTTCAACCCTCCCAGGGAATGTCTGTGGCTGGAGCAACAGCTCCTGGGATATGGGATAACAAGTCCCAGAACCAACTTGCCCAACGGATTTATCCTCCCAGAAAATCCAAACTCATTCCCAAAAGAGGGAGGAACCCCCAGTGGTCACGGAGAGGGATCAGGAATAGGACCTGGATTTTATTTTATAAAAATATTAATATAAAATACATTAAAATAAAAATATAAACAGGAAGAAATAAATGGAATCATGAAATATTAATGTAAGTTTATATTATATATAATACACAATGAAATATATAAATATATAAAATATATAGAAACAGATTAATAAATAATACAAACACATTGAAATAAATCTAAGTTTATATTACATATAACATACAATGAAATATATAAATAAATACATAGAATACATAGAAATCAATTAATAAATAATACAAATACATTGAAATCAATATGTTTATATTACATATAATATACAATGAAATATATAAATAAATACATAGAATACATAGAAATAAATTAATAAATAGTACAAATACATTGAAATAAATCTAAGTTTATATTACATATAACATACAATGAAATATATAAATAAATACATAAAATATATAGAAATACATTAATAAATAATACAAATACATTGAAATCAATCTAAGTTTATATTACATATAATACACGATGAAATATATAAATAAATATATAAAATACATAGAAATCAATTAATAAATAGTACAAATACATTGAAATAAATCTAAGTTTATATTACATATAATACACAATGAAATATATAAATAAATACATAAAATACATAGAAATAAATTAATAAATAATACAAATACATTGAAATAAATCTAAGTTTATATTACATATAACACACAATGAAATATATAAATAAATACATAAAATACATAGAAATAAATTAACAAATAATACAAATACATTGAAATAAATAAATAATCTCCATATACAAACACCTGCTTACACACCCATATATTTATATATAAAACAATCCCATATATAATCTCTATAATCAAATATATATCAATAATTTGCCTGCTGGCCCAGGACCAGCTGAGCACTCAGAACATTCCAGATTCCTCTGGAATCTTCACCTCTCCTGCTCCGTGGAAATGGAACCAAACCACAGCAAGGCCTTTGCAGCCTCTCTGAAACACTTTTCCACGTGGTTTTTAGCTTTTAAAGTCATTTATTTCGCCTGATTAAAACTTCCCCGTTTCCCCTCCTCTGGCAAATGAGGGGTTTTGGTTTGGATTTCATCCGAAAATGGAAAATTTGAAAAAATACCAAGGAGGGGGTGGAACTGGTGCTGCTGAGAGCTGCTGCAGCTCAGCTCAGCTCAGCTCAGCTCAGCTCAGCTCCTGGGGTTTTCTGCCGTGGAATTCGGGAAATTTCCCATGAAAACACCACAGGATTTTGCAGGAAGCAAAATTACATCCAGTTTTTGGTGGGGATGTGAGGATTTGGAGGATCAGGGAGTTCACAGCAGACAGAGAGATCATGGCAGTTCTGCTGCAGCTCTTGTGGGATCCACAGATCTTGGAGGAACTTTTATTTTCTGCAAAAAGAAATCCTGTAGGAGCTTTTCTTCTGAGAAATCTCGTAGGATCTTTTCTTCTGGGAAAAGAAATCTTGCAGGATCTTTTCGTCCTCAAATAGAAATCTTGTAGGATTTTCTTCTTCCATGGAAAGAAATCTTGTAGGATCTTTTCTTCTGTGAAAAGAAATCTTGTAGGATCTTTTCTTCTGGGAAAAGAAATCTTATAGGATCTTTTTTCTGGGAAAAGAAATACTGTAGGGTGGTTTTTTTCTGCCAAAAGAAATCTTGTAGGATCTTTTTTTCTTCTGAGAAATCTTGTGGCATATTTTCTTCTGGGAAAAAAAATCTTGTAGAATCTTTTTTCTGTGAAAAGAAATCTTTTAGGATCTTCTCTTCTGCCAAAAGAAATCTTGTAGGATCTTTTCTTTTGTGAAAAGAAATCTTGTAGGATCTTTTTTCTGGGAAAAGAAATCCTGTAGGGTCTTTTTTCCTGTGAAAAGAAATCTTGTAGGATCTTTTCTTCTGAGAAATCTTGTGGGATCTTTTCTTCTGGGTAAAGAAATCTTGTAGGATCTTTTTTCTGCCCAAAGAAATCTTGTAGGATTTTCTTCTGCCAGAAGAAATCTTGTAGGATCTTTTTTCTGCCCAAAGAAATCTTGTAGGATTTTCTTCTGCCAGAAGAAATCTTGTAGGATCTTTTCTTCTGTGAAAAGAAATCCTGTAGGATCTTTTCTTCTTCCTCAAAAAGAAATCTTAAAGGATCTTTTTTCTGGGAAAAGAAATACTGTAGGGTGTTTTTTTTCTGCCAAAAGAAATCTTGTAGGATTTTCTTCTGCCAAAAGGAATCTAGTAGGATCTTTTTTTCTTCTGCGAAATCTTGTGGGATATTTTCTTCTGGGAAAAAAAATCTTGTAGAATCTTTTTTCTGTGAAAAGAAATCTTTTAGGATCTTCTCTTCTGCCAAAAGAAATCTTGTAGGATCTTTTCTTCTGTGAAAAGAAATCCTGTAGGATCTTTTTTCTGGGAAAAGAAATACTGCAGGGTGGTTTTTCTTTGCAAAATGAAATCTTGTAGGATCTTTTCTTCTGTGAAAAGAAATCTTATGGGATCTTTTCTTCTTCTGCGAAAAGAGATCCCTGGAAAGGGATGAAGTTCCTGTGGATATTTTTATTTTATTTTAATTTTTTTTTTCCTGAAAAAAAACTTTCCAGAGTTCCAAATGCATCCATCCTGGAGAACCATCAATTCGAGGTGCAATAAATAACCACAAATTGCAGTTTTTACATTTACTGGGAATAAAAAATACGAATTTATTTCGTGCTCCTGGCTGTGATATCAATGGGGTTAACTGAAATATATGGAAAAAAAAGGTATTTTCAACATCACTTATGGTCATTCAGTCCTGAATCCAGTTTGAGGGAGTTGTGTGCTCTGCTGCCCAATCCAGAATAAAAACAGGGATTAACGATGATATTTTCCATATGCAAATGCAGATCTGATCTACAGCTAACGACAAATTGTCAGAACAGAGCAAAGCCAGCGAGGGATTTCAGTCAGGAGGGAATATTTGTGCAGTGTGGGTGCAGGAGCAGGGATAGGGGAGGACAAGCTGCTTTCCCTGCATTGTTTTGGGGAATTTGATTTGTTTTTCCGCGTGGAGTTGAACTCTTGGCCTCCCAAGCTTTTCCCTCCTCCTGCAGCAGGAAATGAGGCAGGGAAGGGCTGGGATTTGACCTTGGGATGGATGAAATTCTCATTTTTGGTGGAGATTTGGGGTCACACTCTGCACCCTGGGACCCAAAATGCTGAGGGATGCTGAGCTGCTGCCCCACAATGGGGAATATTGAAAACATTTCCAAATTAAACAGCACTCAGGGAGTGATTTTATAGAGCTCTGCCACCATTTTGGCACCTGGAATGGGATTTGGGCAAGGAATATTTAAAATATTTCAAAATTAAATAACACCCAATGAGTGACTTTACGAAGCTCTGCCACCATTTTGGCACCTGGAGGGAGATTTGGGCAAGGAATATTTAAAATATTTCCAAATTAAACAGCACTCAATGAGTGATTTTATAAAGCTCTGCCACCATTTTGGCACCAGGAATGGGATTTGGGATTTTGGGAATATTTAAAATATTAAAAAATTCATTAACACCCAATGAGTGACTTTACGAAGCTCTGCCACCATTTTGGCACCTGGAGGCAGATTTGGGCAAGGAATATTTAAATTATTTCAAAATTAAACAGCACTCAATGAGTGATTTTATAAAGCTCTGCCACCATTTTGGCACCTGGAATGGGATTTGGGATTTTGGGAATATTTAAAATATTTCAAAATTAAATAACACCCAATGAGTGATTTTATAGAGCTCTGCCACCATTTTGGCACCTGGAACGGGATTTGGGCAAGGAATATTTAAAATATTTCAAAATTAAACAGCACTCAGTGAGTGACTTTACGAAGCTCTGCCACCATTTTGGCACCTGCAGTGGGATTTGGGATTTTGGGAATATTTAAAATATTTCAAAATTAAATAACACCCAATGAGTGATTTAGTGAAGCTCTGCCACCATTTTAGCACCTGGAGGGAGATTTGGGATTTTGGGAATATTTAAAATATTTCAAAATTAAATAACAATCAGTGAGTGACTTTGTGAAGCTCTGCCACCATTTTGGCACCTGGAATGGGATTTGGGATTTTGGGAATATTGAAAATATTTCAAAATTAAATAACACTCAATGAGTGACTTTATAAAGCTCTGCCACCATTTTGGCACCTGGAGGGAGATTTGGGATTTTGGAAATATTTAAAATATTTCAAAATTAAACAGCACTCAATGAGTGACTTTACAAAGCTCTGCCACCATTTTGGCACCTGGAGTGGGATTTTGGATTTTGGGAATATTTAAAATATTTCTAAATTAAATAATACCCAATGAGTGACTTTATAAAGCTCTGCCACCATTTTGGCACCTGGAATGGGATTTTGGATTTTGGGAATATTTAAAATATTTCAAAATTAAATAACACTCAACAAGTGACTTTGTGAAGCTCTGCCACCATTTTGGCACCTGGAGGGAGATTTGAGATTTTGGGAATATTTAAAATATTTCAAAATTCAATAACACCCAATGAGTGATTTTATAAAGCTCTGCCACCATTTTGGCACCTGGAATGGGATTTGGGATTTTGGGAATATTTAAAATATTAAAAAATTCATTAACACCCAATGAGTGACTTTACGAAGCTCTGCCACCATTTTGGCACCTGGAGGCAGATTTGGGCAAGGAATATTTAAATTATTTCAAAATTAAACAGCACTCAATGAGTGATTTTATAAAGCTCTGCCACCATTTTGGCACCTGGAATGGGATTTGGGATTTTGGGAATATTTAAAATATTAAAAAATTCATTAACACCCAATGAGTGACTTTACGAAGCTCTGCCACCATTTTGGCACCTGGAGGCAGATTTGGGCAAGGAATATTTAAATTATTTCAAAATTAAACAGCACTCAATGAGTGATTTTATAAAGCTCTGCCACCATTTTGGCACCTGGAATGGGATTTGGGATTTTGGGAATATTTAAAATATTTCAAAATTAAATAACACCCAATGAGTGATTTTATAGAGCTCTGCCACCATTTTGGCACCTGGAACGGGATTTGGGCAAGGAATATTTAAAATATTTCAAAATTAAACAGCACTCAGTGAGTGACTTTACGAAGCTCTGCCACCATTTTGGCACCTGCAGTGGGATTTGGGATTTTGGGAATATTTAAAATATTTCAAAATTAAATAACACCCAATGAGTGATTTAGTGAAGCTCTGCCACCATTTTAGCACCTGGAGGGAGATTTGGGATTTTGGGAATATTTAAAATATTTCAAAATTAAATAACAATCAGTGAGTGACTTTGTGAAGCTCTGCCACCATTTTGGCACCTGGAATGGGATTTGGGATTTTGGGAATATTTAAAATATTTCAAAATTCATTAACACCCAGTGAGTGACTTTATAAAGCTCTGCCACCATTTTGGCACCTGGAGGGAGATTTGAGATTTTGGGAATATTTAAAATATTTCAAAATTAAATAACACCCAATGAGTGATTTTATAGAGCTCTGCCACCATTTTGGCACCTGGAGTGGGATTTGGGATTTTGGGAATATTTAAAATATCTCAAAATTAAACAGCACTCAGTGAGTGACTTTGTGAAGCTCTGCCACCATTTTGGCACCTGGAGGGAGATTTGGGCAAGGAATATTTAAAATATTTCAAAATTAAATAACACTCAATGAGTGACTTACTGAAGCTCTGCCACCATTTTAGCACCTGGAGGGAGATTTGGGATTTTGGGAATATTTAAAATATTTCAAAATTAAACAACACTCAGTGAGTGACTTTGTGAAGCTCTGCCACCATTTTGGCACCTGGAATGGGATTTGGGATTTTGGGAATTTTTTTCCCAAAGAACCAGTGGGAGTGTTTGGCACAGGGAGGGATGGAAATGGTACAAATATCTGAGTTTTGGGACTTTTTGAGGTGTTCAGGAAGAGTCAAGGGCTGCCCTCTGAACCAGAAATACATAATTAGATACATTTATAAGTATATAATCTATAAATATATGTCATACAACATATAATATAATATAATATAATATAATATAATATAATATAATATAATATATAGATATAGAAAAATATATATGTATATTATATACATATAACACTTGTTGCATATATAATATGTGTGAAATAAATAAATAAATAACTCTCTATATTAAAAAATAGATAAATAGATAAATAGATAAATAAATAGATAAATAGATAAATAGATAAATGGATAAATAGATAAATAGATAAATATAGATAAATTTTTCTAGTTCTGTGGGATCCTGAGGATTCCATCCCCTGCAGCTCGTGGGTAAAAAGGATCCCAAAATCTGCTCAGGAGCTCCTGCTGCTCCACATCCCTCTGACCCATCCTGGGAATGAACTGGGAATTAACCTAGCCTGGAAAAAAAACTGGAAAACCCTGGGAATAAACCTGGAAAACCCTGGAAATTAACCCAAGCCGGACACAGGCTGGATCCCATCCTGGATTCTCCAGGATTTCTGCTCTGGCACTGGGAAAGCCACAGGAGAGGAGTTCAGGAGGGGAAAAAAGGTGAAAAAAAGGTGAAAAGAGGTGAAAAAAAAGGTGAAAAAAAGGTGAAAAGAGGTGAAAAAAAGGTGAAAAAAAGGTGAAAAGAGGTGAAAAAAAAGGTGAAAAAAAGGTGAAAAAGAGGCGTCACCGATCCTGCAGCTTCAGCTCTGCCTTGTCGATCAAAGTCAGGCTTTTCCTGACTAACAGGCACTTCGATTTGAAAAAGGAAAAAAAACAAAATCAAGGCAGGGAATTAACCCTGTCGCGGCCGCGTTGGGAGTATTTACACCGGGAGTTGCTGCCTGCAGTCAAACCGAAGATCGTTTGATCGCAGCCTCAACCTCCCACTGCTCACCTCCGAACATCCCTTTCCCCTTCCCCTCTCCCGAGGGATGCAGGAAAAGCCAGGAGAGCAGTTCAGAATTTGCCCAAACCAAACAAGCGGGTCAGGTGGCTCCGAGCCAGCCGAGCTTGGCAAATCCCAAAGGCATCAGGTGCTTAGTTTGGCTTTTTTCCTCCCCAAAATCCCCACACCGCCAGCATCCCGAACCCCAGGGGAGGCAGGAGGGAAGGGAGGGGAGCAGGCGAGGCCACGCTGTGGCTTTAATTCTCTTTTCCGAGGGGAGAGGAGCCTGCAGAGCCATGGCAGCGGCGCTCGCTCAGCCCGGGCGGCGCGCTGGGCTTTCTCGGCCAGTGGAGGGCACTCGGTGCTGCTCGAACTCCGAGCTCAGCATCCTGAGCATCACCCAGCTCCGGCAAGGCTCGGGATCAGAGCAGAGCTGCCTCGGCTCGGCTCGGCACGGCCGCAAACCGCTCCAAATGGATAACCCGAGCGGCTGAAGCGCGTCCGGCACGGCTCGGGAGGAGCTGGGAGCCGCGGGAGGAGGAGGAGGAGGAGGAGGATGGGGACGGGGATGGGGATGAGGATGGATCGCGGGGCTCGGCTATGGCACAAGGCGGCGGAATGAGGGATGAGAGAGCCGGCAGGGCTTGGCTCCTTCCTGGCCGAGAAGTTGGTTCGCCTCCATCGCCCGCTCCGGCTTTTCCTCGCCCGTCGCCACTTCACGCTTCTCCCATGACTTCCACAATGGCTCTCAGAGCTTAGAGTCCCTCCCTACCCCCCCACACTCCCCCCCCCATCCTTCGTCCTGTCTTCCCCACCCCCAACCCCTTCCCTATCCTTTCCCTTTCCTCATCCCCAAAATTGTCGCCGGTGCTCTCCGGGGAACTTTGTGGGGTTCCTGGATGGCGGCGGGGCGAGGGGCAGCCGGGCTGTGACATGGAGATGCTGATGGTTTGGAAGGAAAGGAACCGGCGGTGAAAAAAAAACGGAGAGAGGAGAGGGGGAAAGCGGAGAGGAAAAAAAAAGGAAGAGAGAGGAGAAAACAGCTGGAGGAAGGCGAAGGAGGACGTTATTGATGACAAAAGGATGGGTGAGTGAACTTTTGTGGTTTGTTTGCTGGCACGGCAGCAGCTGTGGGGTGGATTTTGCAGCTGGATTATTCCCCGGCGGAGGGGGGGCAGCGGCAGCGGCGGCAGCGCATTCCTGGCCCAGGTGACTCACTGGACTCGCGCTGTATTTTTAGCCTTTTCCCCGCTCCGGGCACACAGCACACCTTGCCGCCCGCAGTGCCTCCCCTGGAGCTCAGTGCCTGCCCCGGCTGGGGCTGTGCGGGGAGAGCCCCCCGAGCCCCCCGGAGCCGCACCTGCACGGCGCCGGGAGCTGCCGGAGCCCCAAACCCCTGCCGGCTTCACCTCCCGAGCTTCCCAACACCCCAAATCCCTGCCGGAGCCCCACATCCCTGCCGGAGCTCCAAATCCCTGCCGCCACCCCAAATCCCTGCCGACTTCACCTCCTGAGCTTCCTGACACCCCAAATCCCTGCCGGCACCCCAAATGCCTGCCGGCACCCCAAATGCCTGCCGGCTTCATCTCCTGAGCTTCTCGACACCCCAAACCCCTGCCGGCTGCTCCTCCTGATCTCTCTGCACCCCAAATCCCTGCCTGCTTAGCCTCCCGAGCTTCCCAACGCCCCAGATGCCTGCCGGCTTCTCCTCCCGAGCCCTCTACACCCCAAATCCCTGCCGGCTGCTCCTTCCGAGCTGTCTGCACCCTAAATCCCTGCTGCCTTCTCCTCCCGAGCTGTCTGCACCCCGAATCCCTGCTGACTTCTCTTCCTGATCTCTCTGCACCCCAAATCCCTGCTGGCTTTGCTTCCCGCTCCCCCTGCACCCCAAATCCCGGCCGGCTTCTCCCCCTGATCCCCCAACACCCCGAAACCCTGGTGGCTTCTCCTCCTGATCCCCCCTGCACCCCAAATCCCTGCCAGCTTAGCCTTCCGAGCTTCCCGGCACCCCAAATCCTCGCTGGCTTCTCCTCCCGTTCTCCCTGCACCCCCAGTCCCTTCTGGCTTCACCTCCCGTTCTCCCTGCACCCCAAATCCTTGCTGGCTTCTCCTCCCGCTCCCCCCTGCACCCAAAATCCCTTCTGGCTTCTCCTCCCGCTCCCCCCTGCACCCCAAATCCTTCTGGCTTCTCCTCCCGCTCCCCCTGCACCCCAAACCCCTGCCGGCACCATCCGGGCTGCGCTAACACTTCGCAGGATGTGGGAAGCCGAGGGGAGGGAGGGAGGAAGGCAAGGGGGGAGTTGTTTCTTGCCTAGGTGGTTTTGAAGAGGCTGAAAAGATGCCCCTGGTACCTCTGCTACATCTCCAGCAGTCATTTGCCAGTCGGGTTTTTTTTGGTTTGGTTTCTTTTTTTTTTTTTTTTTTTTTTTCCGAGTGTGACAGGTTTATTCCCCTCCTTCCTTCCCCCCTCCCCAGCCCCCGAGTCTGGAACAGCCAGAACATATTTCTAGCTGGCTGCTGCTGGCAAAGAGAACAGAGAGGGGGAAAAAAAAAGAGGATTTAAATTACAAATCTACCCGTTAAAGTGGAAGGCAGGGGCATCCTAGATCAGGAATTATCTTTGCAGATTGCCCCTTGGTTTAAAATTGGATTCAAGAGCCGCAGCGCTGGGTTGGTGTTGTGTGTGTGTGTGTGGTGTGTGTGACAAATAATAAAGTGATTATTTATCAAGGAGATAGCAGCCCTTGAAATATTTCCTGTTGGAAGGATGCATTTTCACAGCCAGGCTGCGACTCTGGGCAGAGGCAGCAGCCCTGAAATCATTCCGAGCGGGCAGATGGGTGCTGGGGGCTCTGACACCCCCTCCCCGCCCTCTCAGCATTATTCAGGATTCTATATATTCAATTATTACATATGTCCTCACATCCTGCGCTGCTGCTGCTGCTGCATGACGAGCCTGACATCTCAAAGGCAAACCCTGAAAATCGATCAGGAGAGGGGAGCTGGAATGGAAATATCCCCCTTTAAACTTTCCGGGGTTTGCTGCTGTCTGGGTGTGTTGGGGTTGGTATTTTCATCCTCTGCTGGATTAATCCGAATTAATAAGTCTTTAGGTATTCACAGCTATGGATAAGTTTAAATGAAGGTGGGTGAAGGCAATGGTTTATTTGACAGGAATATTTCTCCTACCATTATCTGGCTTTGGGGTCCCACAGCAGCATCCCTGGCCACTTCTCTATAGGGGTGAACTTTGTTTCTCTGCATCTATTTCTGTATTTTAGCTACATAAAACCCACGAGTTTTACTTAAACCTCCCCTTAAACCCCAATCACTCGGTGCAAAAAGCAAACCCTTCACTCAGTGCCTCATTTTCCACTAAATCCACCTTCCAAAGGTGAATAAAACTTCAGCAGAAGTAGATTTGTCCCTTTCTGCGGTAATTTTGGGGGGTTTTGGACCGGCAGTAGCTTTCCTTGAGGAACACGTTGAGCAGCACGTAGGAGCACAAGCTCTGGCTCATTTCCTCTCCAGCACGATGGAGCATCCAGCACAGTGACTTGACAAATATGTTTATTATTCAACCCTCGGCACGCAGCGATCAGGACATCCCAGCTCCTCGGAGAGCCGGGAGAGAGGAGCTCAGCCGGGAGGGAACGAGGTCCCTGTGCCCCTCGGGGACAGCCAGCCCCACAGAGTGACCCTGGGGCAGCAGGGGTGGCCAGCAGGCACTCAGATTGTGGCGATTTGCACCAAAAATTGCTGAGGTGGGAGGCGAACAGCTTGTGCCCCAAACCCCCACCCTGCTCCAGCTTCCCCAAACCCCCAGTTTTGTGATAATCCCACAATTTACCCACCAAGCCTTTCCAACTTTTCCCTCTGCCTGTTGCAGGTTTCCACGTAGCCAAGCAGGGCGGAAGCTCCAGGCTGCTGCTGGGGCTGCTGCTGCTGGCGGGGCTAGCAGTCGCCCAGCGAGCTTGCCCCAAGAACTGCCGCTGCGACGGCAAGATCGTCTACTGCGAGTCGCACGCCTTCCGTGACATCCCCCACAACATCTCCGGCGGCTCGCAGGGCTTGTCGCTGCGCTACAACAGCATCCAGAAGCTCAAATCCCACCAGTTCGCCGGGCTCAACCAGCTCATCTGGCTGTACCTCGACCATAACTACATCAGCTCCGTGGACGAGGACGCCTTCCAGGGGATCCGCCGGCTCAAGGAGCTCATCCTGAGCTCCAACAAAATCACCCACCTGCACAACAAGACCTTCCACCCCGTGCCCAACCTGCGCAACCTGGACCTGTCCTACAACAAGCTGCAGGTGCTGCAGGCGGAGCAGTTCAAGGGGCTCCGCAAGCTGCTCATCCTGCACCTGAGGTCCAACTCGCTGAAAACGGTGCCCATCCGCGTTTTCCAGGACTGCCGCAACCTCGACTTCCTGGATCTGGGCTACAACCGCCTGCGGAGTTTGTCCCGCAACGCCTTCGCCGGCCTCTTGAAGCTGACGGAGCTCCACTTGGAGCACAACCAGTTTTCTAAGATCAATTTCGCCCACTTCCCGCGGCTCTTCAACCTGCGCTCCATTTACTTGCAGTGGAATAGGATCCGCTCCATCAGCCAGGGCTTGACGTGGACCTGGAGCTCCTTGCACAACTTGGATTTATCGGGCAACGACATCGCGGGGGTGGAGCCCGGCACCTTCCAGTGCCTGCCCAACCTGCAGAAGCTGAACCTGGATTCCAACAAGCTCACCAACATCTCCCAGGAGACCATCAACACGTGGATCTCGCTCATCTCCATCACGCTGTCGGGGAATATGTGGGAATGTACTCGGAGCATTTGCCCGCTGTTTAATTGGCTAAAGAATTTCAAGGGGAATAAGGAGAGCACCATGATCTGCGCAGGCCCCAAGCACATCCAGGGCGAGAAGGTGAGCGACGCGGTGGAAACCTACAACATCTGCGCCGAGATCCCCGTGGTGGCCACAGAGAGGTCCTACCAGCCTCCCAGGACCCCCCAGAGACCCGTGTTCATCCCCAAACCCACCGTCTCCAAACTGGAGAGCCACCAGCCCACCTCGGCCGCGCCCAGCCCTTCGGCGGACGTCCCGACGCCCGCGGTGGAGCCGGAATACGAGCACGTGTCCTTCCACAAGATCATCGCGGGCAGCGTGGCGCTCTTCCTCTCCGTGGCCATGATCCTGCTGGTCATCTACGTGTCCTGGAAGCGCTACCCGGCCAGCATGAAGCAGCTGCAGCAGCACACGCTCATGAAGAGGCGCAGGAAAAAGGCCCGCGAGTCGGAGAGGCAAATGAACTCCCCTTTGCAGGAATATTACGTGGACTACAAGCCAACAAACTCTGAGACCATGGATGTATCCGTTAATGGATCTGGGCCCTGCACCTACACCATCTCTGGCTCCAGGGAATGCGAGGTATGAACCATGATCCTCCTAAAACCATTTCAGCTGCTGGGAAGGAGAGGTAAATGTTCGAAGCTCTTGAGGTGTCTCTTAAATGTTAGAAAGATGAATGGCATTTTGTTGCTTTTTTTTTTGGTGTTTTTTTCCTGCTTTGGGGTTTGCTCTGTTGAAGGTTCTCTCGCGTTAAATGACAACAGGCAGGGAAGGGATGGTGATTATTTTGAATGATTAAGACTTATTAAAAAAGCGATTCAGTTGGAGTCAACAACTGTGATAAAAAGGCACCTGGAGTGTTGTTCTCCTCCTGTTTGCACCCATTCGATGAGCTGTGGCTACGAGAGAATCCTGGTTTTAATGGATTGGTAGATGCAGAGGAGCTTAAGAGCCTTTTCTGGTTTCAGACTAAATATGGAAACCTCCTTCCTCCAGACCCCTCATCAGATCTTGAGGGGTTTATGGCCTATTTAACCATAATGCCAAAGATTTCCTGCATTTCTGGTTTGGCTCAGGAGCAAACCAGGGGACAACAGGACTGCAGCAGGATCTTGGAATTGTTTTCCTGGAGCAGCAGGCAAACCTTGCTCAAACAGCACATTTGCAAATATCTGGGCTGGGAGAAGGGGATTCTTGGAGGGTTTAATTTCACTTTAGTGATCAGTGGAGGCTTAGCCAGCCCTCCTGGAGGTGATTTCCACAATCTTCAGGCCGTGTCGGGATTTGACTCAGCAACACGGGAAACGCAACCAGGAAAAGCTCTCAGCGCTTCTCTTCTGCTGCTGCTCAGCTTGGCGAGGAAATTCCGAATTGTTTCGGTGACTCCACTGCTGTGGGTGCAGGGAATGGGTGTGCTTGGAATGCTTGGGATGTTTGTTTAGAGCTGGAAAAGGAGGAGTTGCACAATTGCATTGCATTTTTGGTTACTAAACCCTGGCGCCAGGGGATCCTGGTGGATTTTGCTGCCCTGGTTGTGGATGTTCTACCCGAGGGTTTTCCGTGTGCCTGTTGGAGTTGATTCCCAGCCTTTTGTGGCGTTGGGATTGGCTGTGGGAATGCTGAGCCCGGCCAGGTGCTGGGGGAGGTGTGGTGAAGAGGAGCAGTGTGGGATCTGCAGTTCTGGGATCTGGATTTGCTTAAAAACTCTGTATTTTCCCTCTCTGGGAGCCTCTGAGAGGTTCCACGTTTGGCACCTGAAATCCTGATTTTGGACTGTGGAGTTGAGGGGAAGGAAGAAAATTCCAGTGGTTTGGGAATTTTGGACCATTCCAATGGTTTGGGGTTGCTTTCCCTGGAGCAGTGTTGTCGTCAGGACAGAAAACCAGCTGGGGTTTGGTTTATGCACAAGGATAAAATACGTGATTTTCGAGCTATTCTGAATTTTTCCCTGGCTGTCACAAGGAGCATTAATTTGACCTGGAAGGCTCTGTCCCCTTCACGCTCAGGTTTTAACAGCACTGAAGTTTCATTAGCCTGAATAAAATGTTGTTTCATTTCCTCCACGGTGGTAAAACAGGGATTTGAGTGTCCTAATTGAGCATCCAGGTAACGACACCATCCTCCCTAATGCGTTTGGGATCCCAGAAGAGAGGGACGATGTCTGGGAGACTGGAATTTGATAATTTGGGTTATAGCAGTTAATTACAAGGTTGAATTGTGTGTGATCTTGTGGCGACCAGAGAGGTGAAATAACCCCAGGTGGCTGTGGGGTGACACTAAACCCCAACTCAGGTGCTGTGGCAGCACCAAAATGGTTTTATTTGGGTGAAATCAAACAGATGGCAACTTCTCAGCACTCAGGGGAGGGTTTTGGGGTGTAAATCAGTCTGTTCAGGGCACCCGAGGGCTGTGTCTGCCAGGTCACTGTGGTTTGGTGTGATAATTGAACATCTGGCGGCTCTTTGCATCCTCTGAGAGGCTGGTAAATAATAGGGAATAATCAAGACTTCAGGAGATGGAAAGCAGATCATTGAAGGCACCCAAAGCCCCCACTGAAATCCTCTCTTCAGCTTGGATTTGACATTCTGCGTCTCCATAGCTACAAGGTTCCACTTGTAAAAGGAGAGATATTCACTGTACAGCACTTAAAAATGGTAAAAAAAAAAAAAAAACCAAACCCTTGTGGAGTCTTCAGCAGTGGAAAGGGTTTGTGTCTGGCGAAAAAAATAAATAGGAAATGGAACCTCTCTTTATTTCCTAATTTACCCATACTTGTGGAAAGCTGTTATTTGGTGCAGGTGTGGTGCAGCTCAGGCCCAGCCTCCCCCGGGGCTGCCTGGCTCATTCCCAGGGCTCAGCCTGAGGATTTTCCCAAAAAAAGAAACCCTCGGAAGGGAGAGGAGTGCCTGGTTCCCTGGGGGGAGGCGGGCAGCCTCACTGCTTAGCAGGTCATTGATTTTCCCTTTTTTTAGTGATATTTTCTGAAGCTTTGTCTGATTTCACGTGGCCTCCCGCCGTGCCTGGGGGCAGCTGGGTGCCCAAAATGGGGTGGGTTTGGGAAAAGGGCAGCTGAGTGCCCCAAAAATGGGGTGGTTTTGGGAAAAGGGCAGCTAAGTGCCCCAAAAATGGGGTGGTTTTGGGAAAAGAGAAGCTCAGTGCCCCAAAAATTGAGTGGTTTTTTGAAAAGGGCAGCTGAGTGCCCAAAATGGGGTGGTTTTGGGAAAAGGGCAGCTGGGTGCCCCAAAAATTGAGTGGTTTTGGGAAAAGGGTGATGGATTGACTCCATTGGAACTGGGAAAGGGCAGAGATACCTGATCAGACCCTGCTGGTGGCACTGAGGTGACAAGGACTGGTTTTGGAGGTCAGGCGAGCACATTTTTCATGGCGGAAAAAACTCATTTTCCATGGCAGAAATGGCCTTGGAATTCCATTCTGAGGAATTCCCTCATGTCCTCTTCTCCACAGCAGCTCCAGGAATGGGTTTTATTAAATCCCACAAGGATCTGAGCACTGAGCAGAGTCCCACAGTGAGATCTGCCCAAAAATGGGGTGGTTGTGGGAAAAGGGCGGCTGAGTGCCCAAAAATGGGGTAATTTTGGGGAAAGGGTGATGGATTGACTCCATTGGAACTGGGAAAGGGCAGAGATGCTCGATCAGACCCTGCTGGTGGTGCTGAGGTGACAAGGGCTGGTTTTGGAGGTCAGGTGAGCACACCTGGAACCTTCCCAGGGAGCATTTGGGCTGTGAGAGCATCCAGCTCCTCTCACCCACAAACCACTCATTTTCCATGGCAGAAATGGCCTTGGAATTCCATTCTGAGGAATTCCCACAAGTCCTCTTCTCCAGGGATGGGGTTTTTTAAATCCCATGAGGATCTGAGCCCTGATCAGAACCCCACAGTGAGATCTGCCCTGTGCCTCATAGGGCTGATTTTCCCAGCCATTTTTTCAGGAATTCCTCCCTGTGCTGGGCAGAGAGAGCCAAAGGCAGGCTGGCTGGGAATGGCAGCGGCTTTGGCAGCACTGGGATTACAATCACTGACACCTGGCCTGTGCTTTTCTGTTCAGTCTCTTGGCAGGGCTGGCTGAAATCACTGGATGCTCCTGCTTTTGGCTCTGGCCAGCCAGCGCTGCTCCCTCAGCCTGGGATTTGCTTTGTGCACCTCCCTCCCTCTCCCTTTCCCATTTATTTGTGCGTTTGCAGGAGATCTGGAAGCTGTAAAAAGGGATTTTTCACCGAGCTGGTGATGATATTCTGCATTTCACGCGCACGGCGCTGGCAGAACACCCGGGAATGGCTCTCTGGGAAGGTGTGGGGAGGAAGAAAATGTTTCTGTCGCCTGGAAGGTCATTGCTGTCGCTTTCTGCAGGCTGGCAGGGACTAAACAAACAGCAGGCAGACAGGGGAGCAGCTTTTTTTGTGTGAACTGAGCGCTGTGAGGTCACTTTTTACACCTCTTTTTCTCCGTGTCTGTGGATAAAGAGCCACCTGTTCACAGGCAGGGACAGCTCTGGAAACAGAGCTGCCTCTCGCCTGTGTTCACACTTTGAAATCGTACAGAGTTCTGCTCCTTCCCCTCTTGCCGTGGGGAAGAAATACATGGATAAGGAATTAAATATATTCAGGGTTGGTGAGCTGCTGCTGCCCTTCCTCTGGGCCTGATTTGTAGGGAAACGGTGACATGCTGGTTTTTTAAATAAATAAATGTTTAATTTATTTGTTTATTGAACATCACGGTGCTGTTTGGGACAGGAAGCAAAGGGGGGAAAGCAGAATGGTTTCCATCTCCAGGGAGGGTTTGGGGTGAGGTTGCAGTTCTGTAATTCAGCATTCAAATGGGTGCCCTGGGGGCTCAGCCTGAGTTCAGGGGGGTTGTGACCTCTGGGACAAATCACTCAAGGATTGCCTGAATTTTCCAATTTTTTAGTTCTTTGAAGAGCAGTGGTTGCATTTCCTTTTCGGGAATACCTGAGTTCAGGAGTTGCTGTGACCTCATGGGACAAATCACTCAAGGATTGCCTGATTTTTCCATTTTGTAAAATTATTTTCAGAGCAGTGGCTGCATTTCCTTTTGGGGGCTCAGCCTGAGTTCGGGGGGCACTGTGACCTCATGGGACAAATCACTCAGGGATTTTCCGAATTTTGCATTTTTTAAAATTCTTTCAAGAGCAGTGGTTGCATTTCCTTTTGGGGGCATCTGAGTTCAGGGGTTGCTGTGACCTCATGGGACAAATCACTCCAGGACTGCCTGAATTTTCAATTTTTTCATTCTTTGAAGAGCAGTTCAATGTTCAATGCATTTCCTTTTGGGGGGCTCAGCCCGAGCCCACAGAATGCTGTGACCTCATGGGACAAATAACCCCAGGACTGCCTGAATTTTCCGTTTTTCCATTCTTTGAAGAGCAGTGGCTGTGTTTAATTTGGCCACCAGCCCGAGGGTTTTGTGAGGAATGCAGAGCTGTGAGCTCATCGGAGCTCCGGGGAGCGGGAAGGAAGGTGATTCCAGAGTGGGATATTGCAAGGAGAAGGACGTGAGAGCTGAGGGGTGAGGAGAATGGGGAGAATGAGGAGAATGGGGAACAGAACCTCCTCCTGACCCTCAGTGCTCACTGCAGGCCCAAAGCTCTGTGGGTTTCTCTCCAGGGATGTTCTGCAGGATGGGCATTGGTCATTTCACAGAAAAGTTAATTTTTTCTGCTTCTTCTGTTCTGTAGTTCCTCTGCCTGTCTTCCTCCACACTGCGGAGCTTAAATTCATGTTGGGCTGTCAAGTGAGGGTGAATCAGCCCCAGGAAATGTCCTGAGCTCTGGGGACAGCAAGGACAGGGGAAGGTGACAGTGCTGCTCCTCAGAGCTGTGGCAGTGGCAGGAACAGCTCAGGAGGGACTCAGAGAAGGAACATATAAAAATTGTCAGATCACAAAATGGTTTGGGCTGGATGGGATTGGATGGGAGGGAGGGAGGGAGGGAGGGAGGGAAGGAGGGAAGGAGGGAAGGAGGGAAGGAGGGAAGGAAGGAAGGAAGGAAGGAAGGAAGGAAGGAAGGAAGGAAGGAAGGAAGGAAGGAAGGAAGGAAGGAAGGAAGGAAGGAAGGAAGGAAGGAAGGAAGATCCTTTCAGATCACCCAGTACCATCTCCCACTGTCCCAGATCACTCCAACTCCTGTCCAACCTGCCCTTGACCATCCAGGGACAATTTTTACCACCCAGAGCCTTCATTTGCCCTTGGCATGGTAAATATAACCCCAATCTGAAGGGATTTGTGCTGGAGGAGCACCAGAAATGCAGCAAGAAACTCACAGGGCCAAAATTTCCCTGGGCTCAGCACTTGTGAAGCGCGAGATTTCCCAAAGACGTTCCCAAAATTGCCTGGCCGCGCTTCCGGCGGAGCTGAGCCAGCTGTGCCTCCTGCAGCAATTGAGGGCTGGAAATGTGGAGAGGAAATTCAGGAGGATGTGGAGCACTTGTGAAACTCTCAGCCGATCCTTCCTCTGGCGCCTGGCTGGGAGAGGAGCTCAGCGGGAATTCGGGGTTGGGATGCAGAGACCTTGGGAATGCTCAGGGGCAAAGGGAGGAGATGAACTTGTTGCTTTTTTTCAGCCTGGAAATGAAGTTTGAGATTATTTTAGTCAAGGAGGTAATAGAAAAGTGGGTTTTTTCAGAGCTTCAGGGGCAGTTCTGGAAGAATATCCACAAAAGCCCAGCAGGGGTGAATGGAGTTTGATAGGTTTGAGGAAATTAGCAGAATTTATTAAAAGTACCAAACTGGAGGACAAATGGTGATGCAATTCCCCCCAGGTAAAGCTCTTTCTCTGGAGCTTTCCACCCCTGTCACTAGTTGGATTTGTTGATGAAAATGTGTCCTGAAGATTTTGTTCCCAACTCTGGATCCCTGAAAGAACCAAGACAGGAGAGGAGCTTTGTGTCTCCTTGGAGCTCTGCGTCTCCTTGGAGCTCTGCAATGGCTTTGGTCTTTCCAGCTGGGGAAAAGGGTGGGGAAAATACTGGGAAAGTTACAGATATAGAAAAGGAAAAAACGCAAAAATCACTCCAAAAATCTTTCTGGCATCAAACCCACCTCTCCCAAATTCCCCCTGAGCTCGGGAACTTCCCTGAGCACATTCCAGGCACTGCATTTGCTCCACGAGTTTCCATCCCGAGGCTGGCAGCTCATTAGCAGAGCTCTGGAATTGCTAATTGCTCTGTGCATTCCCAGCCTCGGGCACGATGTCCAGCTGGGATCATCCTCCCTCCTCCCTTCCTCCTCACCTTTTTTTTCCCTATTTCCCACTTCCCAGAAACCTCTTGGTTCCAGTTCTGCACAACGAGGTGCTCAGGTGGAGAGGCTGCTGCACTGAAGGGACACTTGTTATTCCAGTTTTATTCCCTGTGAGGGATTCCTGAGCTCCTGGAATTGTGATCGATGCCCTTTTCCCTCTCCATCTCCCTTTTCCTTGCTCTTCCCCCTTTCTCCTGCCTTCTTTTGCACTCTGGGATGTGCTGCCAGTATTTTAAGGAGGAGGAAATAATCCATTTTAGTCCATCGTGAAGCTCAGGAGGGAGAACAGTCATGGAATCAGGAGAGGAATTTTCAAATTTTCATTTTTAAAATTAAAACCCACAAATTGCTCTGTTCATCAGTGAGTTTTCATTTTTAAAACATGCAAAAAACCCAAAATGCACACCAGGAGGGGCAAACAATTTTATTAGGAAATGTCCTGCTGCTGGAAATATTCCTGGGATTGCTCCAGGGGAACAGAGCTGACCTGAGCCTGGATGTTGGGAATTTCACCTCAAATCCAACGGCATGGAGAGGGTTGGGAATAACCAGGGTTGTGTTCACGGTTTGCTCTGCTCCTGGATATTCCTTTGGAGAAGAAACCTCCAGGTTTCCAATCCTCTGGGAGTGCAGTTCAGCTCTCAGCTTTCCCTGGAGAAAATCCCAACGTTCCCACCGGAATTCTCCATCTCTCCCACCAGGATCTGCACTCAGCCTCCATCCTGTTACCCGCGGTGTAAACATTGTGACACGAGCAATTCCGAGTGGTTTGTGTTCCTGACACTCCCAGCTCCCGGGATTTACCATTCCCAGCCAGGAATTCCCACCCTGACACTTCCGACACGCTCGGCTTTTATCACCTCAGCCTCCTGTGCAGCCAAAGGAGCTCCAAGCGCCTCTGGATCTTCCCACCTCCAGAAAAACACAAGTGGATCGATCCTGAGGGGTTTCTGAGAGTTGTCAGCTCTGTCCTGGTGCAAAATTCCTCTTTTTTTGAGCTGTAGGACGTGGGGAAGGGATGGTGAGAGAGGCTGTTAGGAATGTTGGGAAATCCTCTCTGTCGCTGTTGAGCCGCTAGCAGAGAAATAGAAACCCAGGTTCTCAGGCAAGAAAAGAGAGCTTTATTATTTTGATTTCCATATATATAGACTTCTCACATGTCACCCAGATTGGTCAGTCAAAAACCTCCCCCTAGGCCTGACTGGCCAGGCCTGAACTGTCCAAATCTCGAGACCTTGTTTGCAAAAACATCCAAACTTTATCTTTGTTTATAAAACACAGCAAAATGTTCTCACGAGAAAGACCTGTGCTAACCACACCTCTCAGCCTGGAGGATTTGTTTGGACTTTGCCTTTTTAATTTTCAAGGAAATGGGAATCCCTTCCTGGCAGATGGATCAGTCACAGGCACTGGGTTGGGAATTCCATGAGGGATAAGGCAGGGAAGGCCAGAAAATGCTGCTCATCCCCAATCTCTCACCTTCTGAGCACAGCAAAACTCCCACTTTGTTTCTCAGCTCGAGCACAGGTTTATTTTGGGGCTCTTTCGATACATTTGGATAAAACTGGCTGGAACTGAGCAGTTCAGGGGTGCTGGGGAGACAGAGTCCCCTAAAAGCTGTAGGGTCAAGGGCTGTGTCTCCATCCGTGGGCAAATTCCTTCAAAAAGGCTTTGTGGTGTGCTGGAGCTTCTCTGCTTTGTTTCCTATCCTTTGGGAATTCTTTCCTATCACACTTTAAATTCTCCAAACCCATCAGATCAACCAACATTCTCCTGATTTTTAGTCTCTACATCACACATTTGGTGATTTTAACCAACATCTCTTTGCTCTGAAGGTTCCTTTTTCCCGTTCTTTCACCACCACAATTTTATTCAGTTTTCCCTGACATGCACAACAACAAACAGAAAAATAATATTTGTGGGGAAGATTAACATGATCAGTTTGTCCATGATCCAAGGTGCAGTGTGGATTTGGATCCACCACTTCCAACTGCACCTGGAATAAACACAGGGTGGGAAAAGCAATCCCTATTTCCAGTTTTGAGAGGCAGTCAATGACAGAACCATGCAAAAAGCAGGAGTTTTTTGTAATATTTTTTTCCCCTGGGTAAACTCTGGTCAAGATTTTTCTTCCTGTGTGTAAGAAGTGGATTTTCTTTTATGTCACTTGGGTGTAAATCCAGTTAAGAAGCAATTGATGGTGAGATATGGAAGAAGTAGGATTTTCCTTTATGGTGCTTGGGTGTTGATTCTATTAAGAAGAAATTGATGGTGAAATATGGAAGAAATGGGGTTTTCCTTTATGTTACTTGGGTGTAAATCCAATCAGGAAACAAGTGATGATGAAATACGGAAGAAGTAGGATTTTTCTTTATGTTATTTGGGTGTAAATCCATTTAAGAAGCAATTGATGGTGAAATGTGCAAGAAGTGGGATTTTCCTTTACGTTGTTTGGGTGTTAATCCAATCAGGAAGAAATTGATGGTGAAATATGGAAGAAGTGTGATTTCCTTTATGTTTCTTGGGTGTTGATCCAATCAAGAAACAATTGATGATGAAATACGGAAGAAGTAGGATTTTCCTTTATGTTATTTGGGTGTAAATCCATTTAGGAAGAAATTGATGGTGAAATGTGCAAGAAGCAGGATTTTCCTTTATGTTGCTTGGGTGTTGACCCTATTAGGAAGAAAATGATGGTGAAATATGGAAGAAATGGGGTTTTTCTTTATATTCCTTGGGTGTTGATCTAATCAAGAAACAACTTATGGTGAAATAAGGAAGAAGTTGGATTTTCCTTTACGTTGGTTGGGTTTTGATCCTATTAGGAAGAAATTCATGCTGAATTATGGAAGAAGTGTGATTTTCATTTATGTTGCTTGGGTGTTGATCCAATTAGGAAGAAATTTATGGTGAAATATGGAAGAAATTGGGTTTTTCTTTAAGTTACTTGAGTGTTGATCCAATCAAGAAACAATGAATGATGATCTATGGAAGAAATGGGATTTTCCCTTCTGTTCCTTGAATGTTAATCCAATTAGGAAGAAATTGATAGTGAAATATGGAAGAAGTGTGATTTTCCTTTATGTTTCTTGGGTGTTGATCCAATGAAGAAACTATTGATGGTGAAATGTGGAAGAAGTAAGATTTTCCTTTATGTTCCTTGGGTGTTAATCCTAGGAAGAAATTCATGGTGAAATATGGAAGAAATGTGATTTTCCCTTCTGTTCCTTGGGTGTTAATCCAATTATTATGTTAATCCAAAATTTCCCATTTCTTCCATATTTCACCACCAATTTCTGTGAAGAAATTGGTGTTGAAATATGGAAGAAATGGGATTTTCCTTTGCATTCCTTGGGTGTTGATCCAATCAGGAAACAATTGATGATGAAATATGGAAAAAATGGGATTTCCCTCATGTTCCTTGGGTGTTGATCACATCAAGAAGCCACTGATGGTGAATTATTTGTGTTTGGGCAGCACCTGACACCTCCCAGCTTCAACCCCAGCATGGAAACCCCAAAGGAATCATTTTGGAAAAACAGGACCCAGGAGGAGGAAATGAGGCCTGAAGGGTGATTTCCTTGCAGGGGTTTCCCAGGGAGTGGGGCAGCCAGGATTTGGGAAATTTTGGGCAATATCCTGGATTTGGGTGTCTCCAGGGATGGAACAGTTCATCCCAAGGTCTCCATGGGAAGCTCAGCCTCACTCTCCACGTCCTGCTTTGTCGTTTTTCCGAGCTTTTCCAACGCGCCGAGGAGCGCTTTTGACGACCAGACTTGAGTTGTGTGGTTTTGCTCATTTTCAGAGCCATTCTTCATTAAAAATCAGCTTCTCCTTCTGTTCGATGGCCTCCGAAAGCCTCGCTGATTCCTCACTGCTCTCATCCTTCACCACCACATCCATTTGGATTACCTCCTGGCCGTGATGGATGCGTTGAAAGGAACCAGCGAGGCCATCAAAAATCCCTGCCCCGCTTCAACCAGCGTTTGTTCAACGTTCTAAATCATCCTGGGCCTGAAATGTGCTGCTTCTTAAATTTAGAACGATGTGATTGCCTAAAGCCTCTCCATGTGTTAATTAAATCATCATAATTGTGGTTTCTGGAGACTGACAGGTTATAAATAGTTTTCCTTCTCCCCCTCCTGCAGTAATTGGTGGGAATGACAGGCAGAGCAGCCATTGTTAGCTGTGCCTCTGACACTTCTCCTGCCATCCCAACCCCGTTTCTCCGCCTGGGCTTGATTGTCCTGAAATAATCAGCAGTGTCATCCTCAAAGGCTGCTTAATTGCCAGGCAATTCTCACATTCCGGGACGAGGAGGGAAGTGGTTCTCATCGTTATCCTGTTAATTTGGAGGGATGGGAGGTCAGGAGCTGTGGAGGGCAGGAGCTCGGGAGGGCAGGAGCTCGGGAGGAGATCAGGGCAGAGGTTCTGTGTACACACCAGTGGCAGGACACTCTGAATAAATACTGACGTGTTTTAGTTGTTAGTTCATTGCTGTTTATTCTGCCTCATCCGTGGTTTTGTGGGAATAGAAGCCTCGGAGTTCTGAGCTTCGTTTTCCTCTGTTGTTGCCATGGAGTCATGGAATGGGTTGGGTGGGAAAGGACAGTAAATCCCATCCAGTGCCACCCAGGGACATCTCCCACCACCCCAGGGTGCTCCAGCCTGGCCTTGGACACTCCAGGGATCCAGGGGCAGCCACAGCTTCTCTGGGAATTCCATCCCATCCCTCCCCACCCTCATTCCTTCCCAAAATCCCACCCAGCCCTTCAGCTCAAAGCCACCAAAGGCAGGTTCAATCACCTGGGCAGGTCCAGCTTTCCTGTGCAGTCACTGGGAAAAGGCAGAACGAGCTGGTGGGATCCCAGCTGGTCTGGAAACAAATCCCAATCCCAGCTCAGAGCATGGAAAAGGAAATGCTGCAAATTGTGAAGCTGACTAAGACTTTGTAACCATCTCTCTGCTCCACTTCTGATCTTCTGATGGAGGACATCCCTCCTCCTGGTGAATTTGGCAAGCAGGAGGATCCAGGATGAGTCCTCAGGATTTAGGAATTGCTGTAAACTCTGCTGTAATTTACTTTGAGCAAAGATCTCTCCAGCTGCTGCACTTTGAAAGAAGAAAACAAAGTTCCTGCACAGGAAACTTAACCCTTCTTTCCCAGATGGGAGGATGTACCTTCTCCTGGTGAATCTGGAAAGCAGGAGGATCCAGGATGAGGTCTGAGGATTCTGGAATTGCTGTAAACTCTGCTGAAATTTATTGTGAGCAAAGATTCTCCATCTCCAACTTTTGCACTTCAAAAGAAAAAAACAAAGTTCCTGCACAAGAAACTCAGCCCTTCTTTCCAAGACTGGAAGATGTCCTTCCTCGTTGTGAATTTCTCAAGCAGGAGGATCCAGGATGAGTCCTCAGGATTTAGGAATTGATGTAAACTCTGCTGTAATTTACTGTGAGAAACAATCTCTCCAGCTGCGCTTCGAAAGAAGAAAACAAAGTTCCTGCACAGGAATCTCAACCCTTCTTTCCAAGACGGGAGGATGTACCTTCTCCTGGTGAATCTGGCAAGCAGGAGGATCCAGGATGAGGCCTGAGGATTCTGGAATTGCTGTGAACTCTGCTGAAATTTATTGTAAGCAAAGATTCTCCATCTCCAACTTCTGCACTTCAAAAGAAAAAAAAAAGTTCCTGAACAGGAAACTCAAATCTTTTTTTCAAAACTGGATGATATCCTTCCTCATTGTGAATTTGTCAAGCAGGAGGATCCAGGATGAGTCCTCAGGATTTAGGAATTGATGTAATTTATTGTGAGCAAAGATTCTCCATCTCCAACTTTTGCACTTCAAAAGAAAAAAAGCAAAGTTTCTACACAGAAAACTCAACCCTTCTTTCCAAGACTGGATCATCTCCTTCCTCGTTGTGAATTTGTCAAGCAGGAGGATCCAGGATGAGGCCTGAAGATTCTGGAATTGCTGTAAACTCTGCTGTATTTACTGTGAGCAAAGATCTCTCCAACTTTTGCACTTCAAAAGAAAAAAAACAAAGTTCCTGAACAGGAAACTCAAACCTTTTTTTCAAAACTAGATTATATCCTTCCTCGTTGTGAATTTGTCAAGAAAGAGGATCCAGGATGAGACCTCAGGATTTAGGAATTGCTGTAAACTCTGCTGTAATTTACTGTGAGCAAAGATCTCTCCAACTTCAGCACTTTGAATGAACAAAGCCAAGCAAAGCCGCGTTGACTTTTATTACAACCTGAACATCAAAACCAGGCATTAAAGCTTTGCAAACCTCTCCTGCCTCATTTTCCCTGCCCTCCTCTCCACTCCCCGGGGTGCTCAGCCTTCCCCTGCTGCCCCCACGGTGCTCCAGAGCGGGGTTGGGGTTTGGCTGCTGCTGAAACATGAAATTAAAATGATTTTCTGGAGCCTCCAGCCGTGCCTGTTTTGTTCTGCCAGGAAAGGCTGGCTGGAGAGCTCAGCTTTGTCTCGAGGAGCCATTAGCTCAGGGGGTTCAGTGCTTTCCAAACTCCAACCCCATATTCAGATGTAACAGAAACCAGCTCAGAGCCACTCAGGTGCCTCCTGTCCCTGCCACAAACCCACCCCGTTTCAGTGGGGATCCCACAGCCATTTCCTCCCCCAGATTTCAGATTTTCCCCTCCCAGAGCCTCCAAATCACACGTTAGGCTGCCGGCGCTGAAAGCCACATCAGCGTCGCTTGTGAGGGGAAATTATGGGGTTTTTTTAGGGTTTTTTTTTTCAGGGGGGACATAAATTGTACAAATCAGGGAAGGAAAGAGCCCGCTGGCGATTCTGAATGATGAGGAATTTGGATGTGCAAACACAACCTGTGGGGATTTCCTTGGCTTTGTTGGACGCGTTAAGAGTCGCGGTGCGTCTGAAGGCGCGGCAATCTGAGGAATTGATTAACCTCCCTCTATTTGTGATTAGCTCCCAAATTTATGCTATTAATTTATTCGAGAGCGAGGTCTAGACGCCGTTGTTTTGCTGCGGAAGGTGAGGGAGTGGAATTAATGTTGCCTCGGCGAGTTTTCCCTGGAGGTGATGAGGAAAAATCAGGGAAAAATTCATATTTCTCTGGTATTTTTCCCTCAGTCTGTCAGTGTCTCAGAGTAGTGAAGGTGGGAGGGGAACTGGATGGGGTTTGAGGTCTTTTTCAACCCAATCCATTCCGGGATTTTTTGATTCTATATATATATATTGAAAAATATACATATATAACATTTATATACATATATAACATATCTATATAAATATATATATATAACAACATATCTATATAAATATATATATACATATATATATAATATTTATATAAAAATTTTATTCCAAATCAAACTGGGGCAGAGTTGCCCACCTGCTTTGCCACCTTGTCCCAAAAAGACCTCCCAACTTCACAAATTTCACTCTTTCCACCACCAATATTTTTTTTTCCCAATGGATTTCACCCCCAATAATTTCTGTTCACCAAAAAAAAAGCCAGAAAGAGCCACCTGAGGACTCCCAGAGCAAACTCCGAATTTTCTCAAAGGTTAATAACCTCCACAGCGCCAAGGAACTGTGAAAATAATTCCTTTTTCCAGCCTGGCATTCAGCTCAGCTCATCCGGGAGGATGACAAATTTGGGTTTGGATTGGTGGCTCAGGACATCTCTGGGTGTTTCCTTGTGGCCACAAACCCACAGGGAGATTTGCCTTTGGAAAATTCTGCCCATTGCCCATTCCTGGCCTTTGACAGAATTCCTTTCCCATGGAATCATTCCAGGAAAATAGATTTTTATCCCAGCTGCTGATGGAATCAATTCCCAGCTCGGCTCTACTGCTGCACCTCTGGATTCATTTGGGGAGTTGTGCTCCTGCCTTGATCCATGTGGGATTTATTCCCAGCTTTTTTTTATTTTTCCAGCTCTCTCAGACCCAAAAAAGGAGCCAAAAACCCTTTTTGAGCCTCCAAAATCCCCACAGTTCTGTCCCTGAAAGACTGACCCCAAATCAAGGGGATGACACTGAAAATGGGGTTTTTTTCCATGCTGTTAAATCCCATTTAAAGCCAAACCCATTTAAATACCATTTAAAGTGATCCAATCCACTTCCCCACTGATTT
>NW_028147792.1:0-51891 GCF_008360975.1 Lichenostomus cassidix
CCAGTCGCTGGGGTTGGAGGGGTTTGAGCGGGAAAACTAGCCAATGGGAGCTCGGGCTGCTCCGTGAGGGGAGAATCCTCAGACCTTCTGTTCGCTCTGCAGAGAGAAGCTGTGGAGACATCTGACATCTGATACTCCACGGCTGCTGCCCTGACCCAAGGGCTGGATTGGGTACAACGGGATCTGCTAGCTCCTCTCGAGGGATCACCACTCCTGGGATCAGGCTCAGACTCAGCGCTCCGAGCTCGGGGCCTCCCTGGCTGTGCTCAATGACAAGGAAATGGTGAGTGAGGGGATCTGGGGGGATTTGCGGTGGCTGAGGGGAGCCTGGGGAGCTCCTGGGCCAGAGGTGCAGCTCCCATTGTTTGCTCTTCTCTCCTTGCCAGAAGTTCCTCTTCCACCTCAGTGAGAATGACAATTCCTGGCTCGAGCTGCACAGACAGGGCCAGTGGCTGCAGTGGGTGGATGGCAGCAGCTTCATCTCCTCGTGAGTCGTGGGGGCACAGGCAGGGCCCTGTGGTTCCAGTGCTGTCTTTGCTTCTCCCTGCAGGGTTCGTGTCCTGGGCAATGCAGGGTGTGTGTTGGAAAATGGCTAATAGAAAGAGGCCATATTGGTGAGGTGTGCGTGCAGAAGAAGATGCAGCATGCACAAACCAGCTATTGTTCTAAACTCTGAAGGTGCTATTGTTCCTAACTCTAAGATGCTATTGTTCATAACTTTGAGATGTTCTTCCCAGGAGATAGAAAGGAAAAGAGAGCTAGAATTGTATCCAATGTAGAGGAAATAAGCAAAATAGAGAGTCGCACAGTAATTCAGCTTATGCTGGCAGAACTGTAGCTGATTCAAGTGAAATGTGCCTAGAGACTGCAGCAAATCAGAAAGCTAAGATACTAAATGCATAGACCTGACAGCCAATCATAAGTGCCAGTCTGTCACATGAATCTG
Source organism: Lichenostomus cassidix (assembly GCF_008360975.1). Lineage (NCBI taxonomy): Eukaryota > Metazoa > Chordata > Aves > Passeriformes > Meliphagidae > Lichenostomus > Lichenostomus cassidix. Next base: position 947 of record NW_028147792.1, read on the forward strand.
TACCTGTTTTCTATAATAATGCTTGTCTTAGAAGAAATAAATGGAATAACACTGTTATCTCTGTGAGAGTGTGTGCTATGTCCCGGTGACGTCTCTGACATTTGGGGTCCAAGACAGGGACAGAGTACACCAAAGCTGAAGCTGCAAGAAGATTGAATCGGTCAAGCAGTGGAAGCTGGGAGGAGGTCGCAGACGCGGAGAAACGGCTGAAGACCAAATTGAAATCCGAGCCAAGAAACGGCTGAAAACCGAATTAAAGTCCAAGCCAGGTGAGGAGGGTCGCTACCTCTTCCTCCGCGCGGGGGTCGCGTGCAATGGATTTAGAACTTGCCGCAGCACAAAATTTACTCTTTAATATCCTTGATAATAGAGGGAAAGGAGTGAAGGAGAAAAATTTAGATAAACTTATTTCCTACACTAGGAAGAAAAACTATTTTGGCTCACCCCCTCTGCTTTTTGCTGTGCCAGAATGGCAAGGGGTTGGAGATTTTTTTTTTCGACCAAATGATACAGAACAAGGGGAGAAAAGGTCTAACAGCTAGGAGAGCGACTTGGTGCTCTATAATCAACACTTTAAAAACTATGAAGACAGAGACCCGTGTAGCTGCCGCAGCAGTGCAGGCTTTCTCCGTTCCTGCTGGCCGCCCTCCAACAGATAACACCCCCTCTGCTCCTCTGCCGCTGAAAGAGTCCAAGGAAGAAACAAAAGCTTTTTTATTTGAAAAGTTTCAAGTGATGAAAAAGCAAAAAGTAGAGTCCAGCTCGACTGTCTGAATTACACAGAAGGTATGAAAAATCTAACCTGAGAGGTCTGCTCAAAAGGGAGTCTGCTACAGGACAGAATCCAGAGATAAGTGCAGAAATTTCTCCGATTGCAAGCTCCAGTCAAATAATACAGAACACGGAAGTCACAGAAGTCATGCCTCCAGCATCCATGCCTCCCTCCGTCACCTCAATTGCCCACGTGGGCAGCAATCCCAGAAACACAGCCCTTGCCCAGTGAGGAAAAAAGCAGCTCTGACGAAAAAGAAACAGAGCTGGCTAACAATATTACTCTGCAAAAAACAGCCACCAAAAGCCAGAAAGAACTCAAGAATCTTATAGAAGAACTGAGAACTCAATTGCAACAAGTGATGAAACAATTGAAACAGCAAGGAAACAACACAATTGCCCAGAAAATAGTACAACCAATGACTAGCCCCTCAGGGTCACTACAAATATTGCAGCATGTAAGACCAGCTATAAATGCAGCCCAACTACAGCAGTGGGCTTTCCAGCCCCCTGCGCCCCAGACAGCAATGAGTCTGGAGCAAGTCCCGCTTGGGTGTGTGAAGTGCCTTCCCCCCCGGACACTTTGGGCTGCCTGGCTAGGCGTAGGGCCAAAGAGAAGAGCAGGGCCAGCTCTGCTGTTTTTCCTCTTCGCTTTCCCCCGCGCAGCCTCCCCCCACCATCCGGTGACGGGGGAGCAGGCGAGCACTAGCTGTTCCCCGGAAAACCCTGTCAAGACTTCACAAGTTGATTTGTGAATGTATTTTCAAAGTGCTTTTTTTTAATTAGTATAACTGAGTTGTCTTTTAAACTTGTTTTCAGCTTTTCAGAATGAGAAAGCCTTGTAGCAAAATAATTGTCCTAATGAGTGATAATACCTTAATTGATAAAACCTTGAACAAGAGCTAAATTCCTTGCTGAAGCAGTTCTAAAAGTGTTTATTTTAAGTATACCTCTGATGTTCATAGAGTCTTAGCCAGATATAAACTGTTCAAGTCAGTTTAATTTTTCCCAATGCATTTTATCTCAACTCTACAAAATTAGTATATAAATCACAACAAAATGCCTTATTTGTAGCCTTATTGTGGACAAACCTCCATTTCTCTCTTTTTAAAACCTTTCCAAAATTTAAAAATCTTTTCTTCTGCCTGCGAAATAGCTCACAAAGCTGCTTTAGCATATGACAAGCTAAGTGTTTAGAAGATATCTGAAGCTACAGCTCTGACCTTGGCATGCCTGAAACTACTCAGTATGAAGCAAATAATACAAATATAATTGCAGGCAGCCTTTATCTTGGTTTACAGGCAAGCTCTGTGTTGTATCCTTACTCAGCAGAGATTCAAGTAGCCCTGATACATTCAGTAAAGTGAATATTAACAGAATAAAATATAAGGCTGTAGCAATTAACTTTACAGCCTGATGTCAAAACATCGAATGAATTACCATGTGTTTACCACACTTTTCTGACCCTTCCAGTTAATCCTGCAGAAATGTAACCCTCTGAAGTTCTCTGTTGCTGCTGTCTTATCTATAGCTCAGTTACTTCTTTGTATATTGTTCATTTATGTTTAATTGCTGTATGATAAATCTTCAGTAGTTTTCTTGTAATGATAGAGTCAAAATGAGTTAAACTCTGCTGTATCTGAAACTTTTAAAATAATACTCTCAAGTTTGAACCTAGCTTTCATAAATTTAAAGCTCAAAAGATGCAGAGGCATCCAAAGTAACTACCTCACTAAATTTAAGGAAAATTTTTTTTTATTATTCACAAGTATAACTAAAACCAATGTCTGTGTGTATGTGAGTGTGACAGTACTGCAGCAAACATACTGAGTGCTGTTTTAACTTCTTAAGCATTTTAAATTTGTAAGTTAAGTCTCTAGATGACATTCTAACCAAGACCTCCAGAAGAACAGAAGTTTTATTCTGTATTGAAGGCAAAGCTCCAAGAAGTTCTGAGACATAAATACCTGCACCTGAAACCAACAAAAAGAAGTTTTACTATCTTCTCCCCTGTGTCCTGTGTTTATGTCTGTAAACTCACAATTACTTAAAAACAAACATCTACTATAAATAGCAAAAAATAAGCTAGAGCACAGAAAACTCCATTCTGCCTAGAGACGTTTTGTGCTGTGTTATAGTGAATATTTTAAACTACCTCTCAAGTGCCATTGAAGCTAAGTTCTGTTAAGTTAAATAAGTTTAAGTTTTATTAAACGTACATTACGTTAAGTTTAAGTCAAGTTACGTTTAAGCAATGTTAATTTTAAATTCCATTAAGTTTGAGTTCAATTATAGTTAAGTCTCTTAAGTGTTGCTCAATTTACTCTTTATTAATTTTTAAGTTCTGTTAATTTTTTGTTCTGTTAAGTTCTATTAAGATTGAATTCTGTTCACTTTCAGTGATGTTAACTTTAAGTTTTGACAAGTTCATTTTTGTTACGTTATGCTCATTTAAAGAACACAGGTTTTCTACTGTGAAGATAAAATGAAGACTTAAGACAGAAACCTTCCTGATGAAAATTTAACCATGTGAACACACAGTCTGTAAGATCCTTGCTGTCATTAAAAATTCTGTGGATCCAATTGTTCTGCATTTGTTAGCTTATCCTACTATTCATAACAATCTTTGCAGTTTTATCTCCCATAGGTAGCACAAAAGAATGAGTGAAAATTTCAAACTATGCTGCACGTGCACAATTTCAGTTATTTATAATTTTTTTATGGTACCATTGATTATTTAGTTAAATAATAATGCCAGCTGCTTTAGAATATTTCACGTTACCTTCTGTTGTTATCTGCAAGAACTGTGTAATTTTAAAAAAGTTTTCTTAATTGTTATTAATAGAAGCCTGTTGGTAGAATGTTCTAGGGAAACCCTCCCAGTTAAGGCCTAGGCTCTGGCTAAGCCATAGTCCTAGCTGGTTGGGAAATATGCCACCAAACCCAGGTGTTTCTGCACCAAAAATGTGATCGAGTCACCTTGACTCGCTGATTTGGACTTGTGAAAGCTGAACCCTCTTCCAGGTAAACTTGGAATCCTTGCCCAGGAAAGGTTCTCCAAGCCCTGCCTGTGGAATGAGGTTCCCCAGCAATTGCAGTCCCTGGGAGATAGCAGAGTAGTTAAACAATTGAGGATGTATTTTCTTAAGTAAGCTTATTGTTTCATTCCATGTATTGTTACACCTTTGTGTCATTTTTCATCTTATAGAAGGAAACACATCTTGCCAAAAACAAAAAGGGGGAGTATGACCCCTCAAGCAATTAGACAATGCAGTATTTGCACTAAAATTTTATGTGTGGAAAAACGTAATTTCGCTTTTTAGAACAGTTATTGTTACTGTATTGATGATTCTAGATGTGTTGTTAACGTAATTATGTGAATTCACTGAGCATAGCTTGCCTAACCTCTGTTGTTGCAGCATGGGCCCCAGCACTGCCCAAAACGAATCTATGGGTCACTCTAGCCAACCTAACGGGACAAGACGAAATTTGTCTCTCTCTCTCATCACCGGGCAATCCCTTTTCTACCTGCTTAGTTGGCATCCCTGTAGACAATTGGCCATGCCCTTCCAGCGTCAATACCTGCAATCAGACAAATCTTAACAGCACAGTAGACAATTGGGACGCCTGGGTTCCTTCCCTTCCCATAGCCCCAAACGAGTCTCAAGAGCTGGAGCTATTAGGAGCTGTACGAATGGATGCTTGCGTGACCTTTAATTGGACAAGCAAGCAAGCCAAAGTCAACGGTACAGCAACAAGTGTAAACTCTAGCCTGTCAGTATACAGAAATGCCAGCACATGGTGCCAATATGCCTCTACCAATCTATCTGTGCCCACAAATAACCCTATGTCGTTACCAGCAGGAAAGTTTTTAATTTGTGGAGACCACGCATGGCCCAGCATTCCCTCCCGATTACGAGGTGGACCTTGTTCCCTAGGAAGATTGACATTATTAACCCCCAACACTTGGATGATACTGAACATGACATAACATCATCGAACAAACGAATGGCTCATGCTTTCTCCCCTGACTGTAAATCAAATGTCAAATTCTGGTTCCCTGGAGCCATTATAGCTGCTTCCTTTTTTGCACCACGAGTAGCTTCTGCTGGCGCCTTGGCTCAGCTAAGCAAATTAGGATGCTGGCTAGCTAAACAAACTAACGCTCCTTCTCAAGCCATTTCAGAGTTGTTGCTTGACATTGATTCAGTTAGACACGCCACGCTACAAAATAGAGCTGTGATAGATTTTCTCTTACTAGCCCAAGGCCATGGCTGTGAAGAGTTTGACAGAATGTGCTGCATGAACCTTTCTGATCACTCAAAGTCCATTCACCAGCAACTTGCCGAACTGCAGCACCTGCCAGGGCAGCTACAGATAGCTGATGGCCTGGGGCTTGCCGGGTGGCTGAAAAGCTGGGGAATTACTGGATGGTTCAAAGACCTAATCCAATCAGCTGTGCACATTTTAATTGTAGTTTTGCTATTTTTAACAATTTTGCCATGCATAGTGCAGTGCTTACAGCGCATGCTAGTAAGGAGGGTCAGTCAAGCCTGACTTGTGCAAAAAGAAAAAAAGGGGAATTGTTGGAGAATGGCTTGCACAGCAAGGCCACATAAGCGAAATGTACGTGCAAGGCGAAATGTACATGCACAAACCAGCCTTTGTTCCCAACTCTAAAATGTCCTTCCCAGGAGACAGAGAGGGACAAGAGCCAAGACTGTTCTTCCCAAGAGATAAAGAAGAATGAGAGCCAGGATTGTAACTAACATAGGGGAAATAAAGCAAGACAGGGAAAAATCACACAGTCAGTACTTTAGCTGAAGCAAGCAAATCGTGCCTAGAAACTTACAGCCAATCAGCAAGCTAGAATAGACACGTGAACAGTAGCAAATAACCAATCATATGTACCAGCCTGTCGCGTGAACAGTACCTTTTGTCTATATTAATGCTTGTCTTAGAAGAAATAAACGAAATAGCACCAATACCTCTATGAGTGCACGTGTTATATTCGGGCAACTATCCACACACATGGCCATGGTGTGTTGTGATCATCTCATGGTCATCTCTTGGTCACAATCATCACATGCTCATGGTCATCTCACAGTCATGGTTAACTCATTGTAATGGTCAGTTCATGTTCTTGGTGATTTCATGGCCATTGCATGGTCATGGTCATCTCATCATTATCTTATAGTTAACTCATGGCCATATATGAGCCACATGTCATATCCTGGTCATGTCATGGCTGTGGTTTTGTCATCCTCATGGTCATGGTCATCTCATGGTCACAGTCATCTCCTGGCCATCACACAGTCATGGTCATTTCCTGATCACCATCATCTCATACTCATGGTCATTTCACTGGAATGGTCATCTCTTGGTCACCTCATGATCATGACCACACATGGCCGTGGTGTGTTGTGATCATCTCTTGGTCATCTCTTGGTCACAATCATCACATGCTCATGGTCATCTCACAGTCATGGTTAACTCATTGTAATGGTCAGTTCATGTTCATGGTCATCTCATGGTCATGGTTGTGTCATAGTCATGGTCATGGTCATTGCATGGCCATGGTCATCTCACTGTTGTTTTCTAGTTAACTCATGGCCTCAGTCATATCCTGGCCATGTCATGGCTGTGGTTATGTCATGATCACAGTCATGGTCATCTCATGGTTACGGTCATCTCATGGTCACGGTCATCTCCTGGCCATTGCACAGTTATGGTCATTTCCTGATCACCATCATCTCATGCTCATGGTCATCTCCTTGTAATGGTCATGGCCTGCAGCTTCACGCTCAGAAAAGCGACCAAACACCGAGAAGTGGCACGGAAGGGCGGATGGCCGCGCTGGAGACACGCTGGGCACGCCGCGGCAGCAAAGCACGCTGGTGAGCTGTGGCGCCCGGGGGACGGTAGCGCGACGGGAAAGCAGTAGAGGCGAAAGAAGATGTAGGCACTTGAGCTTGGGATTCCAAGGGTTTATTGAAGGATCGGCAGGTGAAGGATGGAGGGCGGCGGAGAAGGAAGGAGCACAGAGGGCAGCAGAGGGGCAGGAATCCGGGACTCAAGAGCCCAGAACAGAGGGCTGCACAGGGTTAAAAGGGAAGGGAAAAGGGGAGTGGCCAGCCCCGAAGGGCCAACCAGGGAAGGTCCTAGGGGAGAAGGACAGGGGTACAGACCAATAACTGTACAGCGAAGGAGGGTACAAAACTTGTAAACCAATGGGGTGCCATGCTGGGGGGAACATTCTAGAACAGAAACCATAAATGGGACAAAGGTGGGGAAGTGCATGGGGCCAATAGACTTGCTGCTTGGTGCATGTTAATGCTTCCAGCCGCAGGGTCCTCTGGGTGGTGACAAGCCTGTCGCCCTAACCATATCAGTGATGGCTTTGGTCTCACACCCAGGATTTCTCATCCACTGTCACTGACCCATGCGGCTGGTCGCCCAAGCTTATCTGCCTAAGGGCCACCGCAACAATGGCCATGGTCATGGTTGTGGTCATCTCATGGTCATCTCACAGTCACCTCATGGTTATGATTCTCTCACAGCCATGGTCATATCGTGGTCATCTCATGGTCACCTCACGATCTTGATCACCTCATGACTGTATCATGGTCATGAAATGGTCATGTTCACGGTCATCTCATGGTCAACTCACAGTCATGGTCATTTCCTGATGACCATCTGTCTTGGTTTGAAAGACAGGTGTCTGCTAAGAGAGGCTGAACTCTCTCTTAGGACAGAGAATGTGATTTCCCCTCTCTCAGAATTATTTTAATTTTGAAATCAAGGGCTTTCAGGCAAAGGTATGGGAAAAGGAATAACAGTTCTTTACTAGTATCTATAAACAAGCAATAACAATAATAGCAACCACAAACAAAACCAGAAACCAATGGCAGATGACTTGTGAGCTGCTGAGCCTTCTCCCGTGTGGTGTAATTATGGTTGCAAGCAGCAGGGGCGCTGTTGAGCTCCCGGCCGGGCAGGGCAGGTGCGATGACTGCCGAGCGGCTGCAGGTGGCGCTGTGGCGCAGGGTCAGGTTGGCCTCACACAGCTGGTCATGGCGGAGGGCTGAGGAGCAGGCAGGCAGCTCGGAGCAGCAAAGCGGGGCGGCAGGGGCAGGGGCTGGCTCTCTCCCGGGCTAGCCAGTGAGGTGACCGGGACTGTGCAGTCATGGCAGACACCGCGGTCTCGTGCAGCAGAGTGGGGCAGGCGGCAGGGACAGCCAGACTCCCCGGCAGCTGCTGCGAGAAACGCAGCCGGGAAACAACATGCATTTCCCAGTGGGAAAGAGGTTGAATCAAAGCTCACCCAGCCAGGGGGAGAAGGCAGAGCACAGTTGCATTTCCTGCGGCTGCAGCCAGAAGCAAAGAGCAGTCCCTTTCCTCCCGGTGTCCCATGAACAAGTGCCAGTTCCAGCAGCCGGCTGCCTCCTTCCCCTGCCCCACCCAGCACACCCTTTTGTCTCTTACAAAAGAGTTGATGTCTCTAATCACCCAGCTATCTGTTGCTTAGTAACAGGGATGGAGAAAAAATTCCAATGCCCCCAACCTCCAACACCATCCTCTCATGTTCATGGTCATCTTGTTATCACAATCAGGTCATTCTCATGATCATGGTCATCTCATGATTCTGATCACCTCATGGCTGTGTCATGGTCACCTGATGGTCACAGTCCTCTCATGGCCATGGGCATCTCATGGTCAACTCATGGCCACAATCATATCTTGTTCATCTCACCATCATAGCTCAGCCATCGTCATGGACATCTCATGGTCATGGCCATGATCATTTCCTGATCAGCATCATCTCATGCTCATGGTCATCTCATTGCAATGGCCATCTCATGGTCACGATCATGTCATGGTCACCTCAAGGCCATGGTTGTGCCATGGCCAACCCATGGTCATCTCTTGGTCCCAATCATCTCACGGTCAGGGTTGTGGCTGTGTCATGGTCACAATCATGGTCATCCCATGGTCATCTCACAGTTGTGTTTTGGTCATCTCATGGTCACTCTCACCTCATGCCCATCTCGTGCTCGTGTCATGGTTATGGTCATGGTCATGGTCAGGGAACCTCTCTGAGATCCCAAACATGGACTTTGGGACACTCAAGGACCACTGGGGACAATGAGGCCTGGCCTGGCCCCTCCCCCCATCCCACTGCCCTCCAGGAGCCCAGTGTGGCCAAACCCCTCCTGGGGACACCTCAGACATGGGACACAGAGCAGGAAATGAATCCTGGGGATGGAGCTGGGCGTGGGTGGCAAGTGTCCACCTGTTCCTGGTGTTCCCAGCCTGCTCCTGGCGTCCCCAGCTTAATCCTGGTGTCTCCATTCTGCTCCCAGTATCCCCAGACTGCTCCAAATATCCCGATCCTGTTTCTGATGTCCCCAGCCTGCTCCTGGTATCTCCATTCTCATTCCTGGTGTCCCCAGCCTACTCCCAATGTCCCCATCTTGATTCTGGTGTCCCCATTCCCATTCATGTGTCCCCATTCTCCTCCTGGTGTCCCCATCCCGGTCCCCAGTGTCCCCATTCCCATTCCTGGCACCCACAGAGGAACTGCTGAACACCAGAGGAGGGAACCACAATTTATTGCCCCAAACAGAATTTATTGCCCCAAGCAGGATTGATTGCCCTAAACAGGATTTATTGCCCAAAGCAGGACTGATTGCCCAAAGCAGGATAATTTCATACCAAATTAAAGCATTTGGAATAATTGCGGCTCTCAGCTTTCAAACACAGAAAATGGGAAGTTGATCCATCGGGAAGAGCTGCAGGATGGGTGGGAGCAGCGGGATGAGCTTTGCTGAATTTGCTGAATCTGAAGAAAGAAGGGGCTGGTTCCGGCTCCAGGGATGGCTCAGGTGATTTGTACTGGGATGAGAGAGGGTCACAGTGTCACCCTGTCCCTGTCCCCATCCCACAGGATAGACCTGGCTGTGGAGCCCATGGAGAGCAGGAATTGCTCTGGAATCACACCTGATCCAACTCCATCCATCCCACCTGATCCTGATCCTGCTCCATCCATCCCACACCAATCCCAATCCATCCATCCCACACCAATCCTGCTCCATCCATCCCATCAAATCCTGCTCCAGACTCCCCCCCTGATCCCACTCCACCCATCCTGCCCCAATCCCCCTCAGGAATCCCACTCTGATCCTGCTCCATACCTGCAGTAGAGCCCTTGGTTCCCATTTCTTTTCCTGCAGAAAGAGAAGATCCATGAGATTCCAGCACAGATCACACTCTGGGATTAACCCGAGGATCCACCCTGGGATCTGCACAGAGGGGACCCAGAGCTGGATCCACCACTGGTACTCACCGGCTGGTGGGCTGTACCCAGAGTTCTGCTTCCTCCCTGTGGAAAAACAGTGGGATCAGCACCCATGGTGTGGGATTTCCGGAACACTGCCGGGTGGATCCGTGCCCTTCCCGACCCCCATCCCGTGGGTTACCGGATTGGAACTTCCAGACGCCGAATCCAATGCCAACGACAAGGACAGCAGCGATGATGCACAGAGCAATCACCAGGGTGAGATTCCCCGATTTTGGCTCTGGGAAATGCAGAACAGTGAGGAGGAGGAGGGGAATCCCCATTTGGGAATTCCCAATTCCCTATTCCCACATTCCCAATTCCCAGCCTCACCCCAGCTGAAGATCCCAGGCTCCAGCGTTCCGGGATGCTCCACCCGGCACCGGTACTGCTCCCGCTCCTCCGGCCGCGCCTCGATCCTGGCCCAGGTGTGGAAGGTGCCGTCACTGTTGGGAACGATCCCACCCCACTCCGTCTCCTGATCCCAGATTTCGTCTCCCTTCATCCAGTTGACTGTGATGTCTCTGGGATAGAATCCATATGCATGGCAGGACAAGATCAGCTTCCCGTATTCCTCTTTTCCTGACACATGGACATCGGGGCGTTCTGCAATGGGATAACGGTGAGATGGATCCATGGAATTCCAGTGGGAATGGGATGCGGGTGAGATGTGCCCATGGAATTCCCACTGGAATGGGATGGGGGTGAGATCTGCCCATGGAATTCCCACTGGAATGGGATGGGGGTGAGATCTGCCCATGGAATTCCTACAGGAATTACTGTGCTCCCAACTCCTCCATTCCCAAATCCCAAATCCCCCCAGGAATTCTGCCCCACCTTTGCGCTCCAGCTCCTTCTGCCCGTATCCGACGTATTTCCGAAGCCATTCCACACAGACGTGCCCCAGGTAATTTGTCTTCCTCTCAACCTCGTTCAGTTCACCTTCCCAGCGCCTCCTGGTGATCTCAGCAGCATTGTCAGCTGCCACGAATCCCTTGGATCCCAACTCAAAGGAGATGAAATCCCGCCCATCATAGCCAAACCGATCAGATCCACGGACACTCCCGTCAGACATGAGATCACAGCCATAAACCCACAGCCATGTGTGGAGACCTGGGGGGGAGGATTGTACCCACAGAGACCCATGGAGTTGTGTCCCAGCCCCACAGAGCCTCATCCCAGCCCCTTGGAGCCCCATGGAGGCACATCAGAGCCCCACAGTTCCCATCCCAGCCCCACAGATCCCATCTCAGCCCCACAGATCCCATCCCAGCTCCGTAGATCTGATCCCAGCCCCATAGATCCCACCCCAGCCCACCCCACAGATTCCATCCCACCCCACAGATCCCATCTCAGCCCCACAGATCCCACTCCAGCCCCACAGATCCCACCCCAGCCCCACAGATCTCATCCCAGCCCCACAGATCCCATCCCAGCCCCACAGATCCCATCCTATTCCATGCCAACCCCACAGATCCCATCCCAGCCCCACAGATCCCATTCCAGCCCCACAGATCCCATCCCAGCCCCACAGATCCCATCCCAGCCCCACAGTTCCCATTCCATCCCAACCCCACAGACTCCATCCTGCCCCACAGATCCCATCCCATCCCATCTCAGCCCCACAGTTCCCATCCCAGCCCCACAGTTCCCATCCCAGCCCCACAGTTCCCATCCCAGCCCCACAGTTCCTATTCCATCTCAGCCCCACAGATCCCATTCTATCCCAGCACCACAGATCCTATCCCAGCCCCACAAATCCTATTCCAACCCCACAGATTACCATGCCAGCCCCACAGATCCCATCTCAGCCCCACGGATCCCATCCCATTCCATACCATCCCCACAGATCCCATCCCAACCCCACAGATGCCATCCCAGCCCCACAGATCCCATCCCAGCCCACAGATCCCATCCCAGCCCCAGATTCCCATCCCAGCCCCACAGTTCCCATCCCAGCCCCACAGATCCCATCCCAGCCCCACAGATCCCATCCCAGCCCCACAGATCCCATCCCAGCCCCATAGATCCCACAGATCCCATCCCAGCTCCAGCTCCCCCACTCACCCCTGGTCTGGTTGTATCTCTCCCGCAGTATCTCCAGGCCAATGGCAAACACATGCTGGTTCCTCTCAGCAATCTGGGTCTGCCCATCCCAATATCCCGGCTCGGATTCATCCTTCATCCACTGTGTCAGCGGCTCCGCCTGGCGTCGCTCACTGTCGTAGTGCACAAAGGGAATTCCATCCACGTACCCCATCATCACGAACTTGGGGACCCCCGGGCTGGGCTCTGACACTGCCATGTTCAGGTAACGCAGGGAGTGCAGAACTGGGGGGACACAGAGATTTGGGGGCTCTGGGGGGGTCATGGCTCAATGAAAGGGGAATGGGAGAGCTGGGAAGGGGTTTGGGGATCTCATGACCAAGAGCTTGGGGTGCAGGGAGGGATGGGGGAGTCGAGAGAGTCCCTGTGCCAAGGAAAGGGGGTCCAGGGGTCCCTAGAGCCGAGGAAAAAGGGGTCACAAGATGGGGAGAGCTGGGAATAGGGGTCCTGGAGGTTCTTGGTGCACAGGAAAGGGGGGCTGGGGGCTGGGAAAAGCAGGAATTTTAGGGGGTCCAGGGGCTCTCAGGGTCAAGGGAAAACAGGGACTGGGGAAAGCAGGATGGTTGGGAAATGGGGTGCAGGGGGGGATTGGTGCAGGATAAGGGAGTGCAGGGGAATCCAGAGCCTCGGAATGGAAGTTCAGGGGGAAACTTCCTGGGAATTCCCCTGGATCCCCCTGGAACCCCATCTGACCCCCCAGGGACACCCCAGACCCCTGCAGGAAGCACAGGGGGTGCAGAACTGGGGGGACGCAGAGCCTGGCGAGGTCTGGCGGCGGCCAAGGGTCAGGAAGGGGAACTGGGAGAGCTGGGAAGAGTCCAGAGTTTAAGGAAGGGACTAGGAGAGGAGGGATGGGGCTGGGAAAGGTGAGAGGATCCTGGGGTGCAGTTTGGGAGACAGGAAAGAGAAAGTGACCGAGGGAGTGCGGGGGGAGGGGACAGGGGAAAAGGGGAATTCCAGGGGAATTCACCTGGATCCCACTGGATCCCCACTGCGACCCCCGTGAGGCTCCTCTGAGACCCCCGGGAGCCACCTGGGACCCCCTGGAGCCCCTTTCGGGAAAGGCCCGGAGAGGAGAACTGGGGGGACACGGAAATTCGGGAGGCCTGGGGGGGCGAAAAGCCGAGGCAAAGGGCGGGGCTGGGGTCTGGGAAATGCGGGATGCCCGGGAAGGGGGTGCAGGGGGGGTTTGGTGCTGGATAAGGGGGTGCAGGGGGGTTTGGTGCTGGATAAGGGGGTGCAGGGGGTGCCGGCGACCAGAAATGAACATTCAAGGGATCCCGGACCTCAGGAATTGGGGTTCAGTGGATTCCAATGCCAGGAAATGGCAGTCCAGGGGGGTCCCTGTGCCCAGGAATGGCGGGTCAGGGGGATCCCAGTGCAGGATAAGGGGATTCGGGGGGTCCCGGTGCTGGGGAAGGGATGGAGGAGGGTCACAGGGCAAAACATCGGGGTTCAGGGGTTCCCGTGCCCGGGAATGGAGGTTTAGGGGGTTCCCGGTGCCCGGGAATGGAGGCTCAGGGGGTCCCGGTGCCGGGGCAGTCTCTGGGCACATCTCGGTGTCGCCGCTTGGGAGACGCGAAAGTGACCGAGAGAGCGCGGGGGGAGGGGAAGGGGAATTCCAGGGAATTCATCTGGATCTCACTGGATCCCTTCTGCGACACCCCTGGAACCCTGTGACAGCCACTTGGGACCCCCTGGGACCCTCCTGGACACCCTGGGATCCCCTTTCAGAAAGTGCCGAGAATGGAGGACTGGGGGGACACGGAAATTTGGGGGATCTGGGGGGTCCAAAGGTCAAGGAAATGGGTGGGGCTGGGGTCTGGAAAAGGCGGGATGGCCGGGAATGGGGTGCAGGGGGTCCCAGGGCCGGATAAGGGGCACAGGGCATCCCATAACACGTGAAGGGCTCCAGGAGGGGATCCCAGTCCCGGATAAGGGGGTGCAGGGATTCTCCATGTCCAGGAATGGGGTTCAGGGGGTCCCAGGGTCAAGGAAAGGGGGGTGAGGGCACTGGGAGAGGAGGGATGGGGGTGCAGGGGGTCCCTGTGCCCAGCAATTGGGGTCCAGGGGTCCCTGGTGTTGAGGGAAGTGGGGGCTAAGGGCTGGGAAAGGCAGGAATGGGGGTCCAGGGGGTCATGGGGTCAGGGAAAAGGGGGGGTTGGGGTCTGGGAGAGGCGGGATGGCCGGGAAAGGGGGTGCGGGGGATATTGGTGCAGGATAAGGGGGTTCAGGGGGTCCCGGAGTTGGGTGAGGGGACCCCAGTTCTCCAGAAATGGAGATTCAGGGGAGTCTCAGTGCCCAGGAATTGGGGTTCAGGGGACTTCACCTCCCTGGATTCGGGGTTCAAAGGGGTCCCAGTGCCCAAAATTGGAGTTTCAGGGGGTGCTGATGCCCAGGAATTGGGGTTCAGGGGGTGCCCGTGCCCACAAATTGGGGTGGGGGATGTTCTAGTGACCGGAAAGGGAAGTTCAGGGGGTCCCTGTGCCCAGGAATTGGGGTTCAGCAGATTCCGATGCCCACAATGGAGGTTCAGGGGCGTCCAGGTGCTCGGAAATGGAATTTTAGGGGGTCCCTGTGCCGGGACAGTCAGCCGGGCAGATCCCGGTGGCAAAGGCTGGGAGACGCGAAAGGACCGAGGGAGGGCGGGGAGGGGAGGGGAGAAACTTCCTGGGAATTCCCCTGGATCTCCCCTAGGATCCCCCAGGGACCCTCCCGGACCCCCGAGACCCCTGCAGGAAGCACAGGGGGTGCAGAACTGGGGGGATGCAGAGCCTGGTGAGCTCTGGAGGCAGCCAAGGGTCAGGAAGGGGAACTGGGAGAGCTGGGAAGAGTCCAGAGTTCAAGGAAGACACTGGGAGAGGAGGGATGGGGCTGGGAAAGGTGAGAGGATCCTGGGGTGCAGTTTGGGAGACAGGAAAGAGAAAGTGACCGAGGGAGTGCGGGGGGAGGGGACAGGGGAAAAGGGGAATTCCAGGGGAATTCACCTGGATCCCACTGGATCCCCACTGCGACCCCCGTGAGGCTCCTCTGAGACCCCCGGGAGCCACCTGGGACCCCCTGGAGCCCCTTTCGGGAAAGGCCCGGAGTGGAGAACTGGGGGGACACGGAAATTCGGGAGGCCTGGGGGGTCCAAAAGCCGAGGAAAAGGGCGGGGCTGGGGTCTGGGAAATGCGGGATGCCCGGGAAGGGGGTGCAGGGGGGTTTGGTGCTGGATAAGGGGGTGCAGGGGGTGCCGGTGGCCAGAAATGAACATTCAAGGAATCCCGGACCTCAGGAATTGGGGTTCAGTGGATTCCAATGCTGGGAAATGGCAGTCCAGGGGGGTCCCTATGCCCAGGAATGGCGGGTCAGGGGGGTCCCAGTGCAGGATAAGGGGGTTCAGGGGGGTCCCGGTGCTGGGGAAGGGATGGAGGAAGGTCACAGGGCAAAACATCGGGGTTCAGGGGTTCCCGTGCCCGGGAATGGAGGTTTAGGGGGTTCCCGGTGGCCGGAAATGGAGGCTCAGGGGGTCTCGGTGCCGGGGCACTCGCCGGGCACATCTCGGTGTCGCCGCTTGGGAGACGCGAAAGTGACTGAGAGAGCGCGGGGGGAGGGGAAGGGGAATTCCAGGGAATTCATCTGGATCCCACTGGATCGCCGCTGAGACACCCCTGGGACCCTGTGACAGCCACTTGGGACCCCCTGGGACCCTCCAGGGCATCCTGGGATCCCCTTTCAGAAAGTGCCGGGAATGGAGAACTGGGGGGACACGGAAATTTGGGGGATCTGGGGGGTCCAAAGGTCATGGAAAAGGGCGGGGCTGGGGTCTGGGAAAGGCGGGATGGCCGGGAATGGGGTGCAGGGGGTCCCAGGGCCGGATAAGGGGCATAGGGGATCCCATAACACGTGAAGGGCTCCAGGAGGGGATCCCAGTCCCGGATAATGGGGTGCAGGGATTCTCCATGCCCAGGAATGGAGGGTCAGGGGGGTCCCGGTGCGAGATGAGGGGGTTCAGGGGGGTCGCGGTGCTGGGGAAGGGAACGGAGGGAGCTTACCGTACGAAAAATGGGGGTTCAGGGGGTTCCCGTGCCGGGGAAAGCAAGTTTAGGGAGTTCCCGGTGGCCGGAAATGGAAGGTCAGGGGGTCCCGGTGCTCAGGAACTGCGGTTCAGGGGGTCCCGAGGGTCTCACTCACCTCTCGTCGCTCCCCCCGGGGCCCCCAGGAGCCCCAAGAGCACCCCCAGCCCCAGCGCTGGAGCCATCGCGCTGCTCCGCCGCGACCCGCCTGGCCCCGCCCACTGCCCTGGCCCCGCCCCAGCACAGCCTCCTGCCCCGCCATTGGCGCAGCTATTTCCTGCTCGCCAATGGCAGCCCGGCCTGATAGTGACGTCACCGGTCGCCGGGCAGATCCGGAACTCGCAGGTTGCGACCGAAGGAGGGCAGGGCGGGGAGGGAAAGGGGAAATCAGAGAATTCATGTGGATCCCACTGGATCCTCGCTGTTCCGGCCTGGGCTCCTGCCGGGGCTGCAGGGGAGTCCCTGCTCCATCCCGGCCTCACCCACAGCTCACAGCACCTTCAGCTCCAGGTCACACCGAGCTCCCGGCGGCTCAGGGTAGCAGCGATTCCCTGGCCTCCTGCCCGGGCTGGGAACAGCGCCAGAGCTGCTGCTCAGCCGAAGGTTCCGAGAAATGCCCGAGTTCCGGGAAAGGGAGGTGACTCCGTGCGTGTGCAGAGCCCGCGCCTCGCTGCCCTTGGCTGGCTGTGCTGTCACTCGGAATTGTCCTAGCGCAATTGCTGCTCGGTGCCAGCGAGCGGGGACAAGGCCGGCGCCGGTGTCGCCCCCAGGCAGGCAGGCAGGGCTTTAGTGGGGCAGCAGCGGCGCCATGGTGGGAGCGTGTGTGCGGCCCGGGAGCGGCGGCAGCGGGCGGAGCCCGGGGAGGCGGTGGCGGAGCTCGGAGAGGCTGTCCCAGCGCAGGTGGGAGCCGCGCTGGCTTGTGCCGGGGCTCGGGGCTCGCTGCGGGCGGATGGAGGGGATGGAGGGGGCGGCAGGGGGGCTGTGGCGGCTTCGTTCTCCCGTCTCCCTCCCTCCCTCCCTCCCTCCCTGGCTGTGGCGCCGTGTTGCCGCTGGCCTGAGGCCGCTGAGGGAGCGGCTGCCCGCGGTCTCCTTGCCGCTGCTGCCTCGGCAGGAGGCGGTGCCGGAGCAGCGCTGGCTCGTCCCGCTTGCTGTGGGTAGCACAGAACAGAACATCACATCACATCACAGAACAGAAGAGCGCAGAACAGAACAGCACATCACAGTCCCATTCCCGGGACTGTTCCCGGCCGTGTGGCACTGGTCTGGGCGCCCCTGGTGCAGTGGGACATGTCCGTGCCCCGGGCTGGCATGGGATGGGATGAACTTGAGTGTTTCTGCCAAGCCAAGCGCTCTGGAGGAGAAAGAGCAGCTTGGGGCATTCCGCGGATCCCCGTCCCATCGTCTCGGTCGCACATTCCCTGCCAGGCTCTGCCTCTTGTCTCAAACATATACCGACCGGGTGCTGCCTCCGCTCGCTGTCTCTGGGCTGCAACCCTCAGCGCAGGGCATGCAGGGAACAATGCTGAGCCCCTCAGGGCTGCTGGTTCTTTTCTTGTCCCCCCGGCAGGCTGAGCCCGATCCGCAGCTGCCCTGTTCCCACACTCGGCAGCTCCCGGGTGCTGTCCCTAACTGTCCCTGCCTGTCCCTAACTGTCCCTGCCTGTCCCAGCCCGGAGCTGCACAGCCAGAGGGGTTGGGGCTGCAGGCCGAGCTGGGCCTGGAGCTCTCTGACACTGTGTTTGTGTCCCCAGGAGCTGCCGGGGAGCAGAGACAGGGCAGGACTGAGCTGGCAGCGCCTTCCAGAGCCAACACCAGCCGGGGCCGCTCATCGTGTACAGAGCCGCTGTTGAGATTCCCGAGGATGCCCTGGGTGCCCAGGATGGATCAGCAACCAGGGGGACAGAGCTGCCTCAGCTGCCAGATCCTGCTGGGCACAGGCAGGGAGAAGCTGCTTCTCTCTTGGGGCAGAGTGAATCCCAGCCCAGGGATGGCATTGGAGAGAAGTGCCAGGATGGATCAGCAATGGGAGTCACACACAGAAAGAGCCTCAGAAGATATCTGGGTGAGTGCAGGGCCAGCGCTGTGGCCTTCTAGGGAGGGGACAATGGGCAGTGTGAGCCCAGGAGCACAGGGCTGGCAGGGTGTGGCTGTGTCCAGGGCTCTGCAAGAGGCCTTGTGCTCTGCTGGGACTGACAGCCCTGGCCCTGGGCACTTCTCCTGCCCTGGCTGTCCCCACACCTGTGTCCCTTGTCCCTGTTCGTGCTGCCAGCTCAGTGAGTGGCACACGGGCTGAGGGTCCCTGCTGTGCTCCCCTGGCGTTGGGTGGGGATGTGAGGGCTGGGCCTGCTCAGGACAGCTCTATACTCACGGCCTGCGGCTCTTTCCAGCTCCTGTTGAGTGGATCAGATCCCATCCCGTGCTCACCCTGCTGATGCTGACTCTGCTCCTGCTCCTGGCTGTGGCTCTGGCGGTGTCCTTGGCTGCTGTGTCAGGTAAGGAGGAGCAGCAGCCTCAGCCCAACCCCTCGGGGCACTGCGGGCTCACTGCTCCCTCACGGCCGGGATCGTCCCTCAGCCCCGCTCTGACCAATCAGCGCGTGGGAGAACGAGGAGTGGCGGCTGAATCAGCCAATCGCTGGGGGCAGTGAGTTTGAGCCGGAAAATCAGCCAATGGGAGCTCGAGCTGCTCCGTGAGGGGAGAATCCTCAGACCTTCTGTTCGCTCTGCAGGGAGAAGACAAACTGACGCTCCGGTTACATCTGACACTCCTCTGCTGCTGGCCTGTCCCCATGGCTGGGTTGGGTACAACGGGATCTGCTACTTCCTCTCGAGGGATCGTCTCACCTGGGATCAGGCTAAGGCTCGGTGCTCCGAGCTCGGGGCCTCCCTGGCTGTGCTCGAGGACTGGGAAATGGTGAGTGAGGGGTTTGGGGTGGCTGAGGGGAGCCTGGGGAGCTCCTGGGCCAGGGCTGCAGCTCCCATTATCTGCTCCTCTCTCCTTGCCAGGAGTTCCTGTTCCATTTCAGCAAGAACGACGACTCCTGGCTCGGGCTGCACAGACAGGGCCAGTGGCTGCAGTGGGTGGATGGCAGCAGCTTCATCTCCTCGTGAGTCCTGGGGGACACAGGCAGGGCCTGGGGGCACAGGGGCACAAGGTGTCTCCCTGAGGTTCCAGCAATGTCTCTGCTTTTTCCTGCAGGGTCAAGCTCCAAGGCAATGCAGACTGTGTGCACCTGGCTGAGAATTATCTGGGGGGGCAGCCCTGCTCAAGTGACATGCAGTATATCTGCAGCAGACCCCAAACTCACCTGTAATGGGATGGAGAAAAGATCTCTTGCTGAGAACATCCTCAGGAGTGAGATCTGCTCGAGTGACATGAACTACGTGTGCAGCAGAGCCCAAAGTCACCTGTAACAGGACATGGGCAGAGCACCTTCTGCACACTTGGCAGCTCCAGTTCTTCGCCTCTTCCTCCAGCACAAGGATGTCCTTCCTCAGCTGCAGCATCTGCCTTGTGCTGACTCTCAGGAGCACCTCAGTGCCTCATCTCTGGGTCACCTCAGTGCCACTTTATATGGTCACCTCAGTGCCACTTTATAATGTCACCTCAGTGCCTGATGTCACAAACACCTCAGTGGCTGATCTCAGGGTCACCTCAGTGCCACTTGAAAGGATTGCTGGAAAATGTGGCAGTTTAAATATTTTGTATAACTTTAGTCAAAGTTTGTCTTTACCCCAAAAATAGGAATTTTAGGTTTCTTTCCAGGGCATTGTTCTGCCAGGTGAGGTCTGATAAACTCAACATATCTACAAACATTCACCTCCAGTAGGGGTGAAGACATCTGGGCAGGAAAGCACTGACAGGGAAATTGAAGAATGAAAAATCTGATTACCATCAGAGATGAGGAGATTCAGATCCAATGGGAAACTGAATACTGGGGGTTTGCTCAGCTTTGGAGCAATGAACACTGAGCCAATGCTTTTCTATGTCTTTGTACTGTATAAAATATTTAAATATTTAAAAAATCCATGTGTCATGGAATGGTTCTCTCTGCACAGCTGGGCTGTGTGTGGATGAGATGATTTCTGTGGTACATCCTGACCAGAACTACATCCTGGCCAGATAGTAAAGTAATGCCTTGACTCTCTAACATTAAAAATGTTGTTGGAGGGTTTTTGTTTTTCCTGCAGTTTCAGTGACATCAGGGAGGTACGAAATTGTCTCCAGGAGAAGGAAATGGGGATTTGGGGTTTGTTCCTGTGGGGGAAAGGAAAATGGGGATTTGGGGTTTGTTCCTGTGGGGGAAAGGACAGGGAGTTGTGGCAGGAGGTGCTGCCAGACAAAAGCCACCCTCGCTGCCCTAAGATGGTGAAAATAAAAGAGCAGGAGATCTCTGTGATCTCTGAGAGGTGGGAATTGATGAAATACCATAGAATAAATGAAGTGGGGAGAATTGAGTGATGAAAAGCCAGAGGTATCTGAAAAAAGACCCAAAATGTTCTGTGGAGCTGACTCAGCGCCCTGGGGCCTCACTTCTGCTACCCGCTAATTAGGAGCAATTTGTCAGGCTAATGAATGGTTAATTAATCGCTGTTTCGCCATCCCTGAGCCGCTTTGCTCCTCTGCCAGGCTCTATCCAGCTCAGCGCCTGCAGAGCTGCCCTGCGCTGGGCGAGCTCCGTGCATCGCTTTGGTTTCCCCAAAAAGCCAAAATCTCCCCAAACCCCTCGGGCTGAGCGCAGGAACGGACAGGCTTTGGGCAGAAAACTCCCAAATCGTTGTTCCCCAGGCTGGGAAGGACAAACCGAACCGATCCGGGAGCTCCGGCAGCTCCTCTCTGCCGGCCGCGATGGAACGGAGCAGGGGCAGCAGGGCAAGGGACGGGGCTGCAGGTGCCGAGGGGACACGAGGGACAGCGGGGAGGACGAAGAAGCAGTTAATGGCAAAGCAATAAAGCGATGAAGAGACAAAGCCGCACAATCCGCTCCGCACTTGGGATCCCCTCAGCCCTGCCATGGTTTCGCTCTCACCATGGCGCCGCCGGGGAAGGGGAGCGGGCGGCAGTGACGTCACCGCCCCTCGCGCCCCTCGCTCCTCGGTGAGTTGCTGACAAGATGGCGGCGGCGGCGCGGGCAGCTTTGGGAGCGGGAGAGATTTGGGGATTCACGGTGAGTTTTTGGGGTTTTGTGTGGAGAACTGTGGGTTTTTTGGGGTTTTGTGTGGAGAACTGCGGGTTCTTTTGGGTTTTGTGTGGAGAACTGCGGGTTTTTTGGGGTTTTGTGTGGAGAACTGCGGGTTTTTTGGGGTTTTGTGTGGAGAACTGCGGGTTTTTGGGGCCGCGGACGGGTCTGGGGGGCTATGGGGACATTGGCGACATATCCGAGAAACCCCACTTCAACCTCCTAAAAATCCGTTTTATTTCCCAAAATTCGGTTTTGTTCCCAAAATTGTACTTCACCCCTCAAAAACCCACTTTTGTCTCGCAAAAACCTTCCACTCCCAAACCGTTTTATTCTTCAAAATCCCATTCCATCCCCTCAAATCCTACTCTTTTTCCCAAAAATACTCCATTTTAATTCCTCAAGTCCCTTTTATTCCCTCTTTGGGTCTGAAATTAACAATTCCACAGAGCATTTAAGCTGATTTATACCTGGACTTAACAATTGAAGAGAAGTAACATCTTGCAGCATTTACTCAGATTCATATGTGAATTACCAATTCCCCAGAGCAGTAACAGCTAACAGCATTTAACCTGATTTATGCCCGAATGTGGCTATTCAAGGGGAGTCACAGCTAACAGCATTTAACCTGATTTACATTTGAATTCAACCTCGTTTATACCTGAATTTAACAATTCAAGAGGAGTAACACCTAACAGCATTTAACCTGATTTGTGCCTGAATGTAACCTGATTTATGCCTGAATTTAGCAATTCGAGAGGAGTAACACCTAGCAGCATTTAATCAGATTCCATACGTGAAATACCAGTTCCACAGAGCAGTAACAGCTAGCAGCATTTACCATGAGTCACTCTGGAACTGTAAAGCTGAGAAGAGAAATCAAACCCATTTCCGCCCCTTGCCCCGATCCGGATCCGTTCGCCGCTGCGACTGCGCGGGGTGGGGATGGGCTGGGGCCGGGGAGGGGCGGAGCGGAGGCGGGGGCTCAGCAGAGGCTGGAGGAGCGGCCGGTTAGAGGCTGGGGGGCGGCGGAGCTCGGAGAGCAGCGGCAGCAGTGAGAGCAGCGGAGCCCGGGGAGGCGGCGGAGCTCGGAGAGGCTGTCCCAGCGCAGGTGGGAGCCGCGCTGCCTTGTGCCGGGGCTCGGGGCTCGCTGCGGGCGGATGGAGGGGATGGAGGGGGCGGCAGGGGGGCTGTGGCGGCTTCGTTCTCCCGTCTCCCTCCCTCCTTCCCTCCCTGGCCGTGGCGCCGTGTTGCCGCTGGCCTGAGGCCGCTGAGGGAGCGGCTGCCCGCGGTCTCCTTGCCGCTGCTGCCTCGGCAGGAGGCGGTGCCGGAGCAGCGCTGGCTCGTCCCACTTGCTGTGGGTAGCACAGAGCAGCACAGCACACGGGAGATGTCCGTGCCCGGGGCTGGTAGGGGACGGGAGGAACTTGAGTGTCCCTGCCAAGGGACGAGGTCTGGAGGAGAATAGCTTGGGGCATTTGGCGGGCCGCCAGGCCTCCCGCCTACCCGTACATGTCCACCATGTCCGCCCCCCTCTCCGTATTCTCCCTGCCAAGCTCCGCCTCTTGTCCTCAACCACGCCCCGAAAGGGCGGTGCCTTCGCTCGCTGTCCCTGAGCTGCAACCTTTAGCGCAGGGCATGCAGGGGACAATGCTGAGCCCCTCAGGGCTGCTGGTTCTTCCCCCCGCGGCAGGCTGAGCCCGATCCGCAGCTGCCCTGTTCCCGCACTCGGCAGCTCCTGGGCTCTGTCCCTGCCTGTCCCTAACTGTCCCTGCCTGTCCCTAACTGTCCCTGCCTGTCCCAGCCCGGAGCTGCACAGCCAGAGGGGTTGGGGCTGCAGGGCCGAGCTGGGCCCGGAGCTCTCTGACACTGTGTTTGTGTCCCCAGGTGCTGCCGGGGAGCAGAGACAGGGCAGGACTGAGCTGGCAGCGCCTTCCAGAGCCAGCACCAGCCGGGAGCTCTCATCGTGTACAGAGCCGCTGTTGAGATTCCCAAGGATGCCCTGGGTGCCCAGGATGGATCAGCAACCAGGGGGACAGAGCTGCCTCAGCTGCCAGATCCTGCTGGGCACAGGCAGGGAGAAGCTGCTTCTCTGTTGGGGCAGAGTGAATCCCAGCCCAGGGATGGCATTGGAGAGAAGTGCCAGGATGGATCAGCAATGGGAGTCACACACAGAAAGAGCCTCGGAAGATATCTGGGTGAGTGCAGGGCCAGTGCTGTGGCCTCTAGGGAGGGAACATTGGGCAGTGTCATCCCAGGAGCACAGGGCTGGCAGGGTGTGGCTGTGTCCAGGGCTCTGGAAGAGGCCTGGTGCTCTGCTGGATTGACAGCCCTGGCCCTGGGCACTTCTCCTGCCACAGGCTGTCCCCATGGTGTGTCCCTGTTTGTCCCCTGGCTGTGTCCCTGTCCCTTATCTCTCCTTCTGCCAGCTCAGTGAGGGGAGAATGGGCTGCGGGTTCCTTCCTGCTCAGGACAGCTCCATACTCACGGCCTGCGGCTCTTTCCAGCTCCTGCTGAGTGGATCAGATCCCATCCCGTGCTCACCCTGCTGTGCTGACTCTGCTCCTGCTCCTGGCTGTGGCTCTGGCGGTGTCCTTGGCTGCTGTGTCAGGTAAGGAGGAGCAGCAGCCTCAGCCCAACCCCTCGGGGCACTGCGGGCTCACTGCTCCCTCACGGCCGGGATCGTCCCTCAGCCCCGCTCTGACCAATCAGCGCGCGGGAGAACGAGGAGTGACGGCTGAGTCGGCCAGTCACTAGGGTTGGAGGGGTTTGAGTGGGAAAACTAGCCAATGGGAGCTCGGGCTGCTCCGTGAGGGGAGAATCCTCAGACCTTCTGTTCGCTCTGCAGAGAGAAGCTGTGGAGACATCTGACATCTGATACTCCACGGCTGCTGCCCTGTCCCAAGGGCTGGATTGGGTACAACGGGATCTGCTAGCTCCTCTCGAGGGATCACCACTCCTGGGATCAGGCTCAGACTCGGCGCTCCGAGCTCGGGGCCTCCCTGGCTGTGCTCAATGACAAGGAAATGGTGAGTGAGGGGATCTGGAGGGATTTGGGGTGGCTGAGGGGAGCCTGGGGAGCTCCTGGGCCAGAGGTGCAGCTCCCATTGTTTGCTCTTCTCTCCTTGCCAGAAGTTCCTCTTCCACCTCAGTGAGAATGACAATTCCTGGCTCGAGCTGCACAGACAGGGCCAGTGGCTGCAGTGGGTGGATGGCAGCAGCTTCATCTCCTCGTGAGTTGTGGGGGCACAGGCAGGGCCCTGTGGTTCCAGTGCTGTCTTTGCTTCTCCCTGCAGGGTTCGTGTCCTGGGCAATGCAGGGTGTGTGTTGGAAAATGGCTAATAGAAAGAGGCCATATTGGCGAGGTGTGCGTGCAGAAGAAGATGCAGCGTGCACAAACCAGCTATTGTTCTAAACTCTGAAGGTGCTATTGTTCCTAACTCTAAGATGCTATTGTTCATAACTTTGAGATGTTCTTCCCAGGAGATAGAAAGGAAAAGAGAGCTAGAATTGTATCCAATGTAGAGGAAATAAGCAAAATAGAGAGTCGCACAGTAATTCAGCTTATGCTGGCAGAACTGTAGCTGATTCAAGTGAAACGTGCCTAGAGACTGCAGCAAATCAGAAAGCTAAGATACTATATGCATAGACCTGACAGCCAATCATAAGTGCCAGTCTGTCACATGAATCTGTACCTGTTTTCTATAATAATGCTTGTCTTAGAAGAAATAAATGGAATAACACTATTATCTCTGTGAGAGTGTGTGCTATGTCCCAGTGACCTCTCTGACATTTGGGGTCCAAGACAGGGACAGAGTACACCAAAGCTGAAGCTGCAAGAAGATTGAATCGGTCAAGCAGTGGAAGCTGGGAGGAGGTCACAGACGCGGAGAAACGGCTGAAGACCAAATTGAAATCCGAGCCAAGAAACGGCTGAAAACCGAATTAAAGTCCAAGCCAGGTGAGGAGGGTCGCTACCTCTTCCTCCGCGCGGGGGTCGCGTGCAATGGATTTAGAACTTGCCGCAGCACAAAATTTACTCTTTAATATCCTTGATAATAGAGGGAAAGGAGTGAAGGAGAAAAATTTAGATAAACTTATTTCCTACACTAGGAAGAAAAACTATTTTGGCTCACCCCCTCTGCTTTTTGCTGTGCCAGAATGGCAAGGGGTAGGAGATTTTTTTTTCGACCAAATGATACAGAACAAGGGGAGAAAAGGTCTAACAGCTAGGAGAGCGACTTGGTGCTCTATAATCAACACTTTAAAAACTATGAAGACAGAGACCCGTGTAGCTGCCGCAGCAGCGCAGGCTTTCTCTGTTCCTGCTGGCCGCCCTCCAACAGATAACACCCCCTCTGCTCCTCTGCCGCTGAAAGAGTCCAAGGAAGAAACAAAAGCTTTTTTATTTGAAAAGTTTCAAGTGATGAAAAAGCAAAAAGTAGAGTCCAGCTCGACTGTCTGAATTACACAAAAGGTATGAAAAATCTAACCTGAGAGGTCTGCTCAAAAGGGAGTCTGCTACAGGACAGAATCCAGAGATAAGTGCAGAAATTTCTCCGATTGCAAGCTCCAGTCAAATAATACAGAACACGGAAGTCACAGAAGTCATGCCTCCAGCATCCATGCCTCCCTCCGTCACCTCAATTGCCCACGTGGGCAGCAATCCCAGAAACACAGCCCTTGCCCAGTGAGGAAAAAAGCAGCTCTGACGAAAAAGAAACAGAGCTGGCAAACAATAT
Organism: Lichenostomus cassidix; assembly: GCF_008360975.1. NCBI lineage: Eukaryota > Metazoa > Chordata > Aves > Passeriformes > Meliphagidae > Lichenostomus > Lichenostomus cassidix. The sequence goes on from NW_028147792.1 coordinate 27,139, forward strand.
TACTCTGCAAAAAACAGCCACCAAAAGCCAGAAACAACTCAAGAATCTTATAGAAGAACTGAGAACTCAATTGCAACAAGTGATGAAACAATTGAAACAGCAAGGAAACAACACAATTGCCCAGAAAATAGTACAACCAATGACTAGCCCCTCAGGGTCACTACAAATATTGCAGCATGTAAGACCAGCTATAAATGCAGCCCAACTACAGCAGTGGGCTTTCCAGCCCCCTGCGCCCCAGACAGCAATGAGTCTGGAGCAAGTCCCGCTTGGGTGTGTGAAGTGCCTTCCCCCCCGGACGCTTTGGGCTGCCTGGCTAGGCGTAGGGCCAAAGAGAAGAGCAGGGCCAGCTCTGCTGTTTTTCCTCTTCGCTTTCCCCCGCGCAGCCTCCCCACACCATCCGGTGACGGGGGAGCAGGCGAGCACTAGGTGTGCCCCGGAAAACCCTGTCAAGACTTCACAAGTTGATTTGTGAATGTATTTTCAAAGTGCTTTTTTTAAATTAGTATAACTGAGTTGTCTTTTAAACTTGTTTTCAGCTTTTCAGAATAAGAAAGCCTTGTAGCAAAATAATTGTCCTAATGAGTGATAACACCTTAATTGATAAAACCCTGAACAAGAGCTAAATTCCTTGCTGAAGCAGTTCTAAAAGTGTTTATTTTAAGTATACCTCTGATGTTCATAGAGTCTTAGCCAGATAGAAACTGTTCAAGTCAGCTTAATTTTTCCCAATGCATTTTATCTCAACTCTACAAAATTAGTATATAAACCACAACAAAATGCCTTATTTGTAGCCTTATTGTGGACAAACCTCCATTTCTCTCTTTTTAAAACCTTTCCAAAATTTAAAAATTTTTTCTTCTGCCTGCGAAATAGCTCGCCAAGCTGCTTTGGCATTTGCCCAGCTAAGTGTTTAGAAGATATCTGAGGCTACAGCTCTGACCTTGGCATGCCTGAAACTACTCAGTATGAAGCAAATAGTACAAATATAATTGCAGGCAGCCTTTATCTTAGTTTACAGGCAAGCTCTGTGTTGTGTCCTTACTCAGCAGAGATTCAAGTAGCCCTGATGCATTCAGTAAAGTGAATATTAACTGAACAAAATATAAGGCTGTAGCAATTAACTTTACAGCCTGATGTCAAAACATTGAATGAATTACCGTGTGTTTACCACACTTTTCTGACCCTTCCAGTTAATCCTGCAGAAATTTAACCCTCTGAAGTTCTCTGTTGCTGCTGTCTTATCTATAGCTCAGTTACTTCTTTGTATATTGTTCATTTATGTTTAATTGCTGTATGATAAATCTTCAGTAGTTTTCTTGTAATGATAGAGTCAAAATGAGTTAAACTCTGCTGTATCTGAAACTTTCAAAATAATACTCTCAAGTTTGAGTCTAGCTTTCATAAATTTAAAGCTCAAAAGATGCAGAGGCATCCAAAGTAACTACCTCACTAAATTTAAGGAAATGTTTTTTTTATTATTCACAAGTATAACTAAAACCAATGTCTGTGTGTATGTGAGTGTGACAGTACTGCAGCAAACATACTGAGTGCTGTTTTAACTTCTTAAGCATTTTAAATTTGTAAGTTAAGTCTCTAGATGATGTTCTAACCAAGACCTCCAGAAGAACAGAAGTTTTATTCTGTATTGAAGGCAAAGCGCCAAGAAGTCCTGAGACATAAATACCTACACCTGAAACCAACAAAAGGAAGTTTTACTGTCTTCTCCCCTGTGTCCTGTGTTTATGTCTGTGGACTCACAATTACTTAAAAACAAACATTTACTATAAATAGCAAAAAATAACCTAGAGCACAGAAAACTCCGTTCTGCCTAGAGACGTTTCGTGCTGTGTTATAGTGAATATTTTAAACTACCTCTCAAGTGCCATTGAAGCTAAGTTCCGTTAAGTTAAATAAGTTTAAGTTTTATTAAACGTATATTATGTTAAGTTCAAGTCAAGTTACGTTTAAGCAATGTTAATTTTAAATTCCATTAAGTTTGAGTTCAATTATAGTTAAGTCTCTTAAGTGTTGCTCAATTTACTATTTATTAAGTTCTAGTAATTTTATGTTCTGTTAAGTTCTATTAAGATTGAATTCTGTTCACTTTCAGTGATGTTAACTTTAAGTTTTGACAAGTTCATTTTTGTTATGTTATGCTCATTTAAAGAACACGGGTTTTCTACTGTGAAGATAAAATGAAGACTTAAGACAGAAACCTTCCTGATGAAAATTTAACCATGTGAACACACAGTCTGTAAGATCCTTGCTGTCGTTAAAAATTCCGTGGATCCAATTGTTCTGCATTTGTTAGCTTATCCTACTATTCATAACAATCTTTGCAGTTTTATCTCCCATAGATAGCACAAAAGAATGAGTGAAAATTTCAAATGATGCTGCACGTGCACAATTTCAGTTATAATTTGTTTATGGTACCATTGATTATTTAGTTAAAGTTTAATAATAATGCCAGCTGCTTTAGAATATTTCACGTTACCTTCTGTTGTTATCTGCAAGAACTGTATAATTTTTAAATAATTTTCCTAATTGTTATTAATAGAAGCCTGTTGGTAGAATGTTCTAGAGAAACCCTCCCAGTTAAGGCCTAGGCTCTGGCTAAGCCTTGGTCCTAGCTGGTTGGGAAGTATGCCACCAAACCCAGGTGTTTCTGCACCAAAAATGTGATCGAGTCATCTTGACTCACTGATTTGGACTTGTGAAAGCTGAACCCTCTTCCAGGTAAACTTGGAATCCTTGCCCGGGAAAGGTTCTCCAAGCCCTGCCTGTGGAATGAGGTTCCCCAGCAATTGCAGTCCCTGGGAGATAGCAGAGTAGTTAAATAATTGAGGTTGTATTTTCTTAAGTAAGCTTATTGTTTTATTCCATGTATTGTTACACCTTTGTGTCATTTTTCATCTTACAGAAGGAAACACATCTTGCCAAAAACAAAAAGGGGGAGTATGACCCCTCAAGCAATTAGACAATGCAGTATTTGCACTAAAATTTTATGTGTGGAAAAACGTAATTTCGCTTTTTATAACAGTTATTGTTACTGTATTGACCATTCTAGATGTGTTGTTAATGTCATTATGTGAGTTCACTGAGCATAGCTTGCCTAACCTCTGTTGTTGCAGCATGGGCCCCAGCACAGCCCAAAACGAATCTATGGGTCACTCTGGCCAGCCTAACAGAACAAAATGAAATTTGTCTCTCTCTCTCATCACCGGGCAATCCCTTTTCTACCTGCTTAGTCAGCATCCCTGTAGACAATTGGCCATGTCCTTCCAGCAATACCTGACAAGGCCATGTCCTTCCAGCGTCCCTACCTGCGATCAGACAAATCTTAACAGCACAGTAGACAATTGGGACGCCTGGGTTCCTTCCCTTCCCATAGCCCCAAACGAGTCTCAAGAGCTAGAGCTATTAGGAGCTATACGAATGGATGCTTGTGTGACCTTTAATTGGACAAGCAAGCAAGCCAAAGTCAACGGTACAGCAACAAGTGTAAACTCTAGCCTGTCAGTATACAGAAATGCCAGTACATGGTGTCAATATGCCTCTACCAATCTATCTGTGTCCACAAATAACACAATATCGTTACCAGCAGGAAAGTTTTTAATTTGTGGAGACCACGCATGGCCCAGCATTCCCTCCCGATTACGAGGTGGACCTTGTTCCCTAGGGAGATTGACGTTGTTAACCCCCAACACTTGGATGATACTGAATATGACCAACAACATCATGGAACAAAATGAATGACTCATGCTTTCTCCCCTGACTGTAAATCAAATATCAAATTTTGGTTCCCTGAAGCCATCATAGCTGCTTCCTTTTTTGCACCAGGAGTAGCTTCTGCTGGCGCCTTGGCTCAGCTGAACAAATTAGGATGCTGGCTAGCTAAACAAACTAACGCTCCTTCTCAAGCCATTTCAGAGTTGTTGCTTGACGTTGATTCAGTTAGACACGCCACGCTACAAAATAGAGCTGTGATAGATTTTCTCTTACTAGCCCAAGGCCATGGCTGTGAAGAGTTTGACGGAATGTGCTGCATGAACCTTTCTGATCACTCAAAGTCCATTCACCAGCAACTTGCCGAACTGCAGCACCTGCCAGGGCAGCTACAGATAGCTGATGGCCTAGGGCTTGCCGGATGGCTGAAAAGCTGGGGAATTACTGGACGGTTCAAAGACCTAATCCAATCAGCTGTGCTCATTTTAATTGTAGTTTTGCTATTTTTAACAATTTTGCCATGCATAGTGCAATGCTTACAGCGCATGCTAGTAAAGACGGTCAATCAAGCCTGGCTTGTGCAAAAAGAAAAAAGGGGAGTTGTTGGAGAATGGCTTGCACAGCAAGGCCACATAAGCAAAGTGCACGTGCAAGGTGCAATGTACATGCACAAACCAGCCTTTGTTCCCAACTCTGAAATGTCCTTCCCAGGAGACAGAGAGGGACAAGAGCCAAGACTGTCCTTGCCAGGAGATAAAGAAGAACAAGAGCCAGGATTGTAACTAACATAGGGGAAATACAGCAAGATAGGGAAAAATCACACACTCAGTACTTTAGCTGAAGCAAGCAAATCGTGCCTAGAAACTTACAGCCAATCAGCAAGCTAGAATAGACACGTGAACAGTAGCAAATAAGCAATCATATGTACCAGCCTGTCGCGTGAACAGTACCTTTTGTCTATATTAATGCTTGTCTTAGAAGAAATAAACGAAATAGCACCAATACCTCTATGAGTGCGCGTGTTATATTTGGGCAACTCTCCACACACATGGCCATGGTGTGTTGTGATCATCTCATGGTCACAATCATCACATGCTCACAGTCATCTCACAGTCATGGTTAACTCATTGTAATGGTCATCTCATGTTCTTAGTGATCGCATGGCCATTGCATGGTCATGGTCATCTCATCATTGTCTTATAGTTAACTCATGGCCACATATGAGCCACATATCATATCCTGGTCATGTCATGGCTGTGGTTTTGTCATCCTCATGGTCATGGTCATCTCATGGTCACAGTCATCTCCTGGCCATCGCACAGTCATGGTCATTTCCTGATCACCATCATCTCATACTCATGGTCATTTCACTGGAATGGTCATCTCTTGGTCACCTCGTGATCATGACCACACATGGCCATGGTGTGTTGTGATCATCTCATGGTCATCTCTTGGTCACAATCATCACATGCTCATGGTCATCTCACAGTCATGGTTAACTCATTGTAATGGTCATTGCATGGCCATGGTCATCTCATGGTCATGGTTGTGTCATAGTCATGGTTATGGTCATTGCATGGCCATGGTCATCTCACTGTTGTTTTCTAGTTAACTCATGGCCTCAGTCATATCCTGGCCATGTCATGGCTGTGGTTATGTCATGATCATGATCACAGTCATGGTCATCTCATGGTCACGGTCATCTCCTGGCCATTGCACAGTCATGGTCATTTCCTGACCACCATCATCTCATGCTCATGGTCATCTCCTTGTAATGGTCATGGCCATGGTCATGGTCGCGGTCATGTCTTGGTGTTGGAGGTTGGGGGACATTGGAATTTTTTCTCCATCCCTGTTACTAAGCAACAAATAGCTGGGTGGTTAGAGCCATCAACTCTTTTGTAAGAGACAAAGGGTGTGCTTGGGCAGGGCAGGGGAAGGGAAGAGCAGGCCATTGGAACACTGGCTCTCTCATCGTTCAGACATGGAGAGGAGAGGCTGCTCCTTGCCTCTGGCTGTGACCGCAGAAAAATCCAACTGTGCTCTGTCTTCTCCTCCTGGCTTGGAGAGCTTTGATTCTCTTTCCCATTGGGAGTGCACGCTTCCCCGGCTGCGTTTCTCACAGTGTCCCTGCCGCCCACCCTGTTTTGCCTCACGAGACCGTGGCGTCTGCTGTGACTGGAGAGTCCCTGCTACCTCTCTGGCTAGCCCGGGAGAGAGCCAGCCCCTGCCCCTGCCGCCCCGCTTTGCTGCTCCGAGCTGCCTGCCTGCTCCTCAGCCCTCCGCCATTACCAGCTGCGGCAGGCTGACCTGACCCTGCGCCACAGCGCCACCTGCAGCCGCTCGGGAGTCATCGCACCTGCCCTGCCCGGCCGGGAGCTCAACAGCGCCCCTGCTGCTTGCAACCGTGATTACACCACACGGGAGAGGGCTCAGCAGCTCAAAAAGTCATTTGCTATTGTGATAATAGCTGCAAGTTCCCCACACCCCTTTCGTAACGACTGTACTTGTCACCTATTGTCCTGCCTTCCCTACTCCACAGAGTCCTAGCCACGCCCCCAGTTTTCCCTATTGGTTCCTGTACCCTAACCCCACGTGGCCCTGGCCACTCCCTCGGGTTTCCCCTATTGGTTCCTGTACTCCTAACTCCGCCCCTGTACCTCCCCTGTACCCAGAGGTCACTGGGCCTGTGTGCTGTCCCTGCCCCTCTCTGTTTCCCTATAAAACCCCTTACCCTCTGCCATCTTGCTGTCTATGCTCCACGTGTGTCTATGCTCCACATGTGGCTGTGCATGTGAGGCCTTCACCCTCGAGGCATCTCTGCCTCGGGGAGGTCGTTGGCCTCTGCTGCACCATGCGAATAAACATCTTCCATGGACACAACGCATAGACCCTCCTCGCCTCCTTTATCATCGCCGGTTGTGGAAGCAGACGAACCAGAGTTAGCCTTATGGCTCCCCGGCCGGTGAGAGCGCAGTGTCTGCCCTGGGACAGAGGGTTTGGAGCTCTGAGCCGCTGAACTGGGCTGGGTAGAGAAGCTCTAGGGTAAAGTCTGCTGCAACATCCTCTAAACCGCAACAAATGGCACCCAACGTGCGGCAGAAGCCACCCTGGAAAGCGTCCCCCTGCAGCCGCAACTGCGGCAGGGGAGTAGTCGCATTTGGGAAGCCATTTCCCCGACGAGAAGCTTGCATTCAGCGAGAAGACCGAAGGGGCGGCCGGTAGCCTCTGGAAAAAAGTCGCGCTTTTCAAGGAGGTCGGCCGAATGGCGGTGGACCATCCCGAGTGCTTTTTATTTTGATTCTCTGTGCTTGGTAAGCCCTCTGGAAAGCCCCTTGGAAGGGGAGCCGGTGAAGGCCTGGTCGGCTTGGTACGGGGGTCCCTTTTTTCTTTTTAGTTTGTTCTTTTTGCCTCGGGGTGGGTGGAGGGTTAGAGGTGGTGTCTTGTCGAGGTGAAGGGAGTCGCGCTCCATGCGAAATCTCGACAAGAAAAAACCCACTTCTAACAAGGGGAGACCTAAGTTTTGTGCCCCCATTTTGGGAGAAGTTTTTCTTATAAAATTAGACATATTTTATAAGGAATGGGGAATCAGCTGTTGTGTGGGAAGTTTTTGCGCGCGAGAGATAAAGTAAACTAATCTGTGTTTTGTTTTATTTAGTTAGCTGGCAGTGAAAAACCCTTGTTCTCTCCCTAATAAGCACCTTCCCCTGCATGTATCCCCCAACATGGTGCCGGCCATGTGTTGGTGGCACCCCCTCCTCCACCAGCTCGTGCTCCCCCTCTGTCCCTCAGGAGAGAGCTGATCGTACGTTTTTCAGCCTCTCCTGTCCCTTTCCCGGGTTAGAACTGATCACTCTAACTCGAGATCCCTGCTAACCTCCTTTCCTGTGCCCCAAACCTCAGCCGAGGTGACTCCACGTGTTTTCCAATATGGCGCCGGCCGCATGGTCAGGCACGCCATGTTGTCTTCTTCCCCTTGAAATTTTCCCGGGCTTGCCGAAGCCCTGCCCCCTGTGTCCCTCGTGTTCCATTGTAGCCCCTCCCCCCGCGTCGGTGGGCGCTCCCTTCGGTTACAGATCCTTCCCCATCTGAGTGTTTCTCTTCGGTGCGGGCCCCTCCTCCCATCCTCCCAGGTGTTCCCTCTCAGCCAGAAGCAGCTATGGCCTGGCTGGGAGCGGAGCCGCACCTCCAGTTGCCCGCGGCAGGCTCGGAGGAGCCGGTGGAGCCGCACCTCTAGCTCCCCGCGGCAGACACTGCCCCCGGAGCCTAGTGGAGCTGCACCAGAGCAGTCCCTGAAGCTGTGCTGCTGTCCGGCCGTGCTGGGGCCTAGTGGAACTGTTCCAGACCCGGCAGAGCCACAGCAGAGAAGAGCTGTGTGTCACCCAGTGGAGCTGCGCTGCGTCCAAAGTTTTCTCCCTCTCCTAAGCTGAGAAAGACTTCGGTGACAGCCCCGTTGCTGCTGCAAACCCTGCCTTCATCTTAGCAGCCCCAGCAAAAGAAAAACAGACTACAAACATGACTGCAGTCCGAAAATTCAGCCTGTACTTAATTCCAACATCAAAATCAGCCAGCTGCATCATCGTTTTCCCCATACTCACAGCAAAACTAATTTTGTTATTGCTTTACATTATGTTGTTTTACCATTTTCCTGTTGTTTAAAAATTTGCGATGAAAGTTTTTAGGAAAAGCCTTTCCCTCTTTAATTTAGTAAAAAATGGGGAAATATTGTGATAATAGCTGCAAGTTCCCCACACCCCTTTCTTAACGACTGTACTTGTCACCTATTGTCCTGCCTTCCCTACTCCACATAGTCCTAGCCACGCCCCCAGTTTTCCCTATTGGTTCCTGTACCCTAACCCCACGTGGCCCTGGCCACTCCCTCGGGTTTCCCCTATTGGTTCCTGTACTCCTAACTCCGCCCCTGTACCTCCCCTGTACCCAGAGGTCACTGGGCCTGTGTGCTGTCCCTGCCCCTCTCTGTTTCCCTATAAAACCCCTTACCCTCCGCCATCTTGCTGTCTATGCTCCACGTGTGTTTATGCTCCACATGTGGCTGTGCATGTGAGGCCTTTGCCCTCGAGGCATCTCTGCCTCGGGGAGGTCGTTGGCCTCTGCTGCACCATGCGAATAAACATCTTCCATGGACACAACGCATAGACCCTCCTCGCCTCCTTTATCATTGCCGGTTGTGGAAGCAGACGGACCAGAGTTAGCCTTATGGCTCCCCGGCCGGTGAGAGCGCAGTGTCCAGCCCTGGGACAGAGCGTTTGGAGCACTGAGGCGCTGAACCGGGCTGGGTAGAGAAGCTCTAAGGTAAAGTCTGCTGCAACATCCTCTAAACCGCAACAATTTGCTATTGGTTTCTGGTTCTATTTGTGGTTGCTATTATTGTTATTGCTTGTTTATAGATACTAGTAAAGAACTGATATTCCTTTTTTCCCAGGAAAAAAGCCCTTGATTTCCAAAATTAAATAATTCGGAGGGAGGAGAAAATCACATTCTCTGTCCTAAGGGACGGTTCAACCTCTCTTGGCAGACACCTGTCTTTCAAAGCAAGACACCTAGTTACTCTTCAACTCAAACCTTGTCTTCATCTCAATTTCATTTATACTTTCTATGTTCTCAGCATCTTTTGCAAGGTAATCATATCTATAAGGCCTTCCTATTTCATCTTCCCCAACAGGGAAGGGAAAAGGGGAGTGGCCAGCCCCAAAGGTCAAAAACCAGAGAAGGTCCTAGGGGAGAAGGACAGGGGTACAGACCAATAACTGTACAGTGAGGGAGCGTACAAAACTTGTAAACCAATGGGGTGCCATGCAAAGGTATGGGAAAAGGAATAACAGTTCTTTACTAGTACCTATAAGCAAGCAATAACAATAATAATAATAACCACAAATAGAACCAGAAACCAATAGCAGATGACTTTTTGAGCTGCTGAGCCTTTTCCCGTGTGGTGTAATCACGGTCACAAGCAGCAGGGGCGCTGTTGAGCTCCCAGCCGGGCAGGGCAGGTGCGATGACTGCCGAGCGGCTGCAGGTGGCGCTGTGGCGCAGGGTCAGGTCAGCCTCCCACAGCTGGTCATGGCGGAAAAGGCTGAGGAGCAGGCAGGCAGCTCGGAGCAGCAAAGCGGGGCGGCAGGGGGGGCAGGGGCTGGCTCTCTCCCGGGCTAGCCAGCGAGGTGACAAGGACTCTGCAGTCATGGCAGACACTGCGGTCTCGTGCAGCAGAGCGGGGCGGGCGGCAGGGACAGCCGGACTCCCCGGCAGCTGCTGCGAGAAACGCAGCCGGGCAAACGTGCACTCCCAGTGGGAAAGAGGTTGAATCAAAGCTCACCCAGCCAGGGGGAGAAGACAGAGCACAGTTGCATTTCCTGCGGCTGCAGCCAGAAGCAAAGAGCAGTCCCTTTCCTCCCGGTGTCCCATGAACAAGTGCCAGTTCCAACAGCCGGCTGCCTCCTTCCCCTGCCCCACCCAGCACACCCTTTTGTCTCTTACAAAAGAGTTGATGTCTCTAATCACCCAGATATCTGTTGCTTAGTAACAGGGATGGAGAAAAAATTCCAATGCCCCCAACCTCCAACACCATCCTCTCATGTTCATGGTCATCTTGTTATCACAATCAGGTCATTCTCATGATCATGGTCATCTCATGATTCTGATCACCTCATGGCTGTGTCATGGTCACCTGATGGTCACAGTCCTCTCATGGCCATGGGCATCTCATGGTCAACTCATGGCCACAATCATATCTTGTTCATCTCACCATCATAGCTCAGCCATCGTCATGGACATCTCATGGTCATGGCCATGATCATTTCCTGATCAGCATCATCTCATGCTCATGGTCATCTCATTGCAATGGCCATCTCATGGTCACGATCATGTCATGGTCACCTCAAGGCCATGGTTGTGCCATGGCCAACCCATGGTCATCTCTTGGTCCCAATCATCTCACGGTCAGGGTTGTGGCTGTGTCATGGTCACAATCATGGTCATCCCATGGTCATCTCACAGTTGTGTTTTGGTCATCTCATGGTCACTCTCACCTCATGCCCATCTCATGCTCGTGTCATGGTTATGGTCATGGTCATGGTCAGGGAACCTCTCTGAGATCCCAAACCTGGACTTTGGGACACTCAAGGACCACTGGGGACAATGAGGCCTGGCCTGACCCCTCCCCCCATCCCACTGCCCCTCCAGGAGCCCAGTGTGGCCAAACCCCTCCTGGGGACACCTCAGACATGGGATACAGAGCAGGAAATGAATCCTGGGGATGGAGCTGGGCGTGGGAGGCAAGTGTTCACCTGCTCCTGGTGTCCCCAACCTGCTCCTGGCGTCCCCAGCTCGATCCTGGTGTCCCAAACCTGCTCCCAGTGTCCCCATCTTGATTCTGGTGTCCCCAGCTTGATCCTGGTGTCTCCATTCCCATTCCTGGAGTCCCCAACCTGCTCCCAACGTCCCCATCCCGGTCCCCAGTGTCCCCATTCCCATTCCTGGCCCCCAGAGAGGAACTGCTGAACACCAGAGAAGGGAACCACAATTTATTGCCCCAAACAGGATTTATTGCCCCAAGCAGGATTTATTGCCCCAAGCAGTATTGATTACCCAAAGCAGGATAATTTCATACCAAAATTAAAGCATTTGGAATAATTGCGGCTCTCAGCTTCAAAACACAGAAAATGGGAAGTTGATCCATCGGGAAGAGCTGCAGGATGGGTGGGAGCAGCAGGATGGGCTTTGCTGAATCTGCTGAATCTAAAGACAGAAGTGGCTGGTTCCGGCTCCATGGATGGCTCAGGTGATTTGTACTGGGATGAGAGAGGGTCACAGTGTCACCCTGTCCCTGTCCCCATCCCACAGGATGGACCTGGCTGTGGAGCCCATGGAGAGCAGGAATTGCTCTGGAATCACACCTGATCCTGATGCATCCATCCCACCTGATCCTGCTCCATCCATCCCACCCCAATCCCAATCCATCCATCCCATCAAATCCTGCTCCAGACTCCCCCCCTGATCCCACTCCACCCATCCTGCCCCAATCCCCCTCAGGAATCCCACTCTGATCCTGCTCCATACCTGCAGTAGAGCCCTTGGTTCCCATTTCTGTTCCTGCAGAAAGAGAAGATCCATGAGATTCCAGCACGGATCACACTCTGGGATTAACCCTGTTAATCCCGGGATTAATCCAGGATCCACCCTGGGATCTGCACAGAGAGGACCCAGAGCTGGATCCACCACTGGAACTCACCGGCTGGTGGGCTGTACCCAGAGTTCTGCTTCCTCCCTGTGGAAAAACAGTGGGATCAGCACCCATGGTGTGGGATTTCCGGAACACTGCCGGGTGGATCCGTGCCCTTCCCGACCCCCATCCCGTGGGTTACCGGATTGGAACTTCCAGACGCCGAATCCAATGCCAACGACAAGGACAGCAGCGATGATGCACAGAGCAATCACCAGGGTGAGATTCCCGGATTTTGGCTCTGGGAAATGCAGGATAGTGAGGAGGAGGAGAGGAATCCCCACTTGGGAATTCCCAATTCCCTATTCCCACATTCCCAATTCCCAGCCTCACCCCAGCTGAAGATCCCAGGCTCCAGCGTTCCGGGATGCTCCACCCGGCACCGGTACTGCTCCCGCTCCTCCGGCCGTGCCTCGATCCTGGCCCAGGTGTGGAAGGTGCCGTCGCTGTTGGGAACGATCCCACCCCACTCTGTCTCCTGATCCCAGATTTCATCTCCCTTCAGCCAGTTGACTGTGATGTCTCTGGGGTAGAATCCATACACGTGGCAGGACAAGATCAGCCTCCCGTATTCCTCTTTTCCTGACACATGGACATCAGGGCGTTCTGCAATGGGATAACGGTGAGATGGATCCATGGAATTCCAACGGGAACGGGATGGGGGTGAGATGTGCCCATGGAATTCCCACTGGAATGGGACAGAGGTGAGATCTGCCCATGGAATTCCTACTGAAATGGGATAGAGGTGAGATCTGCCCATGGAATTCCCACTGGAACAGGATAGAGGTGAGATCTGCCCATGGAATTCCCACTGGAACAGGATAGAGGTGAGATCTGCCCATGGAATTCCCACTAGAATTACTGTGCTCCCAATTCCTCCATTCCCAAATCCCAAATCCCCACAGGAATTCTGCCCCACCTTTGCGCTCCAGCTCCTTCTGCCCATATCCGATGTATTTCCGAAGCCATTCCACACAAGTGTGCTCCATGTAATTCGTCAAATACTCAACCCAGTTCTCTTCACCTTCCCAGCGCCTCCTGGTGATCTCAGCAGCATTGTCAGCTGCCACGAATCCCTTGGATCCCAACTCCAAGGAGATGTAATCCCCCCCATCATAGCCATACCGATACAATCCACGGATAGTCTCATCAGACATGAGATCACAGCCAATAACCCTCAGCCATGTGTGGAGACCTGGGGGGGAGGATTGTACCCACAGAGACCCATGGAATTGTGTCCCAGCCCCACAGAGCCTCATCCCAGCCCCTTGGAACCCCATGGAGGCACATCAGAGCCCCACAGATCCATCCCAGCCCCACAGATCCCATCTCAGCCCTACAGATCAATCCCAGCCCCACAGATCAATCCCAGCCTCACAGATCCCACCCCAGCCCCACAGATCCCATCCCAGCCCCACAGACCCCATCCCAGCCCCACAGATCCCATCCCACCCCACAGATCCCATCCCACCCCACAGATGCCATCTCAGCCCCACAGATCCCATCCTGTCCCACAACTCCCATCTCAGCCCCACAGATCCCATCCCAGCCCCACAGATCCCATCCCAGCCCCATAGATCTGATCCCAGCCCCACATATGCCACCCAACCCCACAGATCCCACCCCAGCCCCACAGATCCCATCCCATCCCATCCCAGCCCCACAGATCCATCCCACCCCACAGATCCCATCGCAACCCCATACATCCCATTCCAGCCCCACAAATCCCACTCCAGCCCCACAAATCCCACTCCAGCCCCACAGATCTCATCCCAGCCCCACAGATCTCATCCCAGCCCCACAGTTCCCACCCCAGCCCAGCCCCACAGACCCCATCTAACCCTCACAGATCCCATCCCAGCCCCACAGATCCCATTCCATTCCAGCCCCACAGATCCATCCCAGCCCCACAGGTCCCATTCCAACCCCACAGATTCCCATGTCAGCCCCACAGATCCCATCCCATTCCACCCCAGCCCCACAGATCCCATCCCAGCCCAGCCCCACAGATCCATCCCAGCCCCACAATTCCCATCCCAGCCCCACAGATCCCATTCCCTCCCAGCCCCACAGTTCCCATCTCAGACCGACAGATCCATCCCAGCCCCATAGATCCCATCCCATCCCACAGATCCCATCCCAGCCCCACAGTTCCCATCCCATCTCAGACCTGCAGATGCCATTCCAGCCCCACAGATCCTATTCCATCCCATCGTAGCCCCGCAGATCCCATCCCAACTCCATAGATCCCATTCCATCTCAGCCCCACAGTTCCCATTGCAGCCCCGTAGATCCCATCCCAACCCCCCAGATCCCACCCCACCCCACAGATCCCATCCTATCCCACAGATCTCATCTCAGCCCTACGGATCCCATTCCATCCCACAGATCCCATTCCACCCCACAGATCTCATCCCACCCCACAGATCTCATCCCACCCCACAGATCTCATCCCACCCCACAGATCCCATCCCAGCCCACAGATCCCATCCCAGCCCACAGATCCCATTCCATCCCAGCCCCACAAATCCATCCCAGCCCCACAGATCCCATCCCAGCCCCACAGATTCCCATCCCAGCCCCATAGTTCCCAACTCAGCCCCACAGATCCCACAGATCCATCCCAGCCCCACAGATCCATCCCAGCCCCACAGATCCCACCCCACCCCACAGATCCCATTCCATCCCAGCCCCACAGATCCCCATCTCAGCCCCACAGATCCCATCCCAGCCCCACAGATCCCATCCCAGCCCCACAGATCCCACCCCACACCACAGATCCCATCCCATCCCATTCCAGCCCCACAGTCCCCATTCCAGCCACATAGATCCCATCTCAGCCCGACAAATCCCATTCCAGCCCCACAGATCCCATCCCAGACCCATAGATCCCATCCCATCACAGCCCCACAGATCCCATCCCAGCCCCACAGATCCCATTCCATCCCACAGATCCCATTCCATCCCACAGATCCCACCCCAGCCCCACAGATCCCATCCCAGCCCCACAGATCTCATCCCAGCTCCATAGATGCCATTCCAGCCCCACAGATGCCATTCCAGCCCCACAGATCTCATCCCAGCCCCACAGACCCCATCCCAGCCCCACAGATCCCATCCCAGCCCCACAGATCCCATCCCAGCCCCAGCTCCCCCACTCACCCCTGCTCTGGTTGTATCTCTCCCGCAGTATCTCCAGGCCAATGGCAGCCACATGCTGGTTCTGCTCAGCAGTCCGGGTCTCCTCATCCCAATATCCCGGCTCGGGTTCATCCTTCATCCACTGTGTCAGCGGCTCCATCCGGCGTCGCTCACTGTCGTAGCGCACAAAGGGAATTCCATCCACGTACCCCATTTCCACAAACTTGGGGACCCCTGGGCTGGGCTCTGACACTGCCACGCGCAGGTAACGCAGGGAGTGCACAACTGGGGGAACACAGAGATTTGGGGAGTCTAGGGGGATCACGGCTCAATGAAAGGGGGAATGGGAGAGCTGGGAAGGGGTTTGGGGATTTCATGACCAAGAGCTTGGGGTGCAGGGAGGGATGGGGGAGTCCAGAGAGTCCCTGTGCCAAAAAAAGGGGGTCCAGGGGTCCCTGGAGGCGAACAAAGAGGGGTCACAAGATGGGGAGAGGTGGGAATAGGGGTCCTGGAGATTCTTGATGCACAGGAAAGGGGAGCTGGGGGCTGGGAAAAGCAGGAATGGGGGTCCAGGGGCTCTCAGAGTCAAGGGAAAACAGGGACTGGGGAAAGCAGGATGGTTGGGAAATGGGGTGCAGGGGGGGATTGGTGCAGGATAAGGGAGTGCAGGGGAGTCCCAGAGCCTCGGAATGGAAGTTCAGGGGGAAACTTCCTGGGAATTCCCCTGGAACCCCATCTGACCCCCCAGGAACACCCCAGACCCCTGCAAAAAGCACAGGGGGTGCAGAACTGGGGGGACGCAGAGCCTGGTGAGCTCTGGTGGCAGCCAAGGGTCAGGGAGTGGAACTGGGAGAGCTGGGAAGAGTCCAGAGTTCAAGGAAAGGACTGAGAGAGGACGGATGGGGCTGGGAAAGGTGAGAGGATCCTGGGGTGCAGTTTGGGAGACAGGAAAGAGAAAGTGACCGAGGGAGTGCGGGGGGAGGGGACAGGGGAAAAGGGGAATTCCAGGGAATTCACCTGGATCCCACTGGATGCCCACTGCGACCCCCGTGAGACTCCTCTGAGACCCCCGGGAGCCACCTGGGACCCCCTGGAGCCCCTTTCGGGAAAGGCCCGGAGTGGAGAACTGGGGGGACACGGAAATTCGGGAGGCCTGGGGGGGCGAAAAGCCGAGGAAAAGGGCGGGGCTGGAGTCTGGGAAATGCGGGATGCCCGGGAAGGGGGTGCAGGGGGGTTTGGTGCTGGATAAGGGGGTGCAGGGGGGTTTGGTGCTGGACAAGGGGGTGCAGGGGGTGCCGGTGGCCAGAAATGAACATTCAAGGGATCCCCGACTTCAGGAATTGGGGTTCAGTGGATTCCAATGCCGGGAAATGGCAGTTCAGGGGGGTCCCTGTGCCCAGGAATGGCGGGTCAGGGGGGTCCCAGTGCAGGATAAGGGGATTCGGGGGGGTCCCGGTGCTGGGGAAGGGATGGAGGAAGGTCACAGGGCAAAACATCGGGGTTCAGGGGTTCCCGTGCCCGGGAATGGAGGTTTAGGGGGGTCCCGGTGCCCGGAAATGGAGGTTCAGGGGGTCCCGGTGCCGGGGCAGTCGCCGGGCACATCTCGGTGTCGCCGCTTGGGAGACGCGAAAGTGACTGAGAGAGCGCGGGGGGAGGGGAAGGGGAATTCCAGGGAATTCATCTGGAGCTCACTGGATCGACACTGCGACACCCCTGGGACCCTGTGACAGCCACTTGGGACACCCTGGGACCCTCCAGGGCATCCTGGGACCCCTTTTCAGGAAGCGCCGGGAATGGAGAACTGGGGGGACACGGAAATTTGGGGGATCTGGGGGATCTAAAGATCAAGGAAAAGGGAAGAGCTGGGGTCTGGGAAAGGCGGGATGTCCGGGAATGGGATGCAGGGGGTCCCAGGGCCGGATAAGGAGGTACAGGGAGGTCCCGGTGGCCGGAAATGAACGTTCAGGGGGGTCCCTGTGCCCAGGAATGGAGGGTCAGGGGGTCCCGGTGCGAGATGAGGGGGTTCAGGGGGGTCGCGGTGCTGGGGAAGGGAACGGAGGGAGGTTACCGTACGAAAAATGGGGGTTCAGGGGATTCCCGTGCCGGGGAAAGCAAGTTTAGGGAGTTCCCGGTGGCCGGAAATGGAAGTTCAGGGGGTCCCGGTGCTCAGGAATTGCGGTTCAGGGGGTCCCTGTCCCGGGGGTCTCACTCACCTCTCGTCGCTCCCCCCGGGGCCCCCAGGAGCCCCAAGAGCACCCCCAGCCCCAGCGCTGGAGCCATCGCGCTGCTCCGCTGCGACCCGCCTGGCCCCGCCCACTGCCCTGGCCCCGCCCCCAGCACAGCCTCCTGCCCCGCCATTGGCGCAGCTATTTCCTGCTCGCCAATGGCAGCCCGGCCTGATAGTGACGTCACCGGTCGCCGGGCAGATCCGGAACTCGCAGGTTGAGACCGAAGGAGGGCAGGGCGGGGAGGGAAAGGGGAAATCAGAGAATTCATGTGGATCCCACTGGATCCTCGCTGTTCCGGCCTGGGCTCCTGCCGGGGCTGCAGGGGAGTCCCTGCTCCATCCCGGCCTCACCCACAGCTCACAGCACCTTCAGCTCCAGGTCACACCGAGCTCCCGGCGGCTCAGGGCAGCAGCGATTCCTTGGCCTCTTGCCCGGGCCGGGAACAGCGCCAGAGCTGCTGCTCAGCCGAAGGTTCCGAGAAATGCCCGAGTTCCGGGAAAGGGAGGTGACTCCGTGCGTGTGCAGAGCCCGCGCCTCGCTGCCCTTGGCTGGCTGTGCTGTCACTCGGGATTGTCGCAGCGCAATTGCTGCTCGGTGCCAGCGAGCGGGGACAAGGCCGGCGCCGGTGTCGCCCCCAGGCAGGCAGGCAGGGCTTTAGTGGGGCAGCAGCGGCACCATGGTGGGAGCGTGTGTGCGGCCCGGGAGCGGCGGCAGCGGGCGGAGCCCGGGGAGGCGGCGGCGGAGCTCGGAGAGGCTGTCCCAGCGCAGGTGGGAGCCGCGCTGGCTTGTGCAGGGGCTCGGGGCTCGCTGCGGGCGGATGGAGGGGATGGAGGGGGCGGCAGGGGGGCTGTGGCGGCTTCGTTCTCCCGTCTCCCTCCCTCCCTCCCTCCCTCGCTGTGGCGCCGTGTTGCCGCTGGCCTGAGGCCGCTGAGGGAGCGGCTGCCCGCGGTCTCCTTGCCGCTGCTGTCTCGGCAGGAGGCGGTGCCGGAGCAGCGCTGGCTCGTCCCGCTTGCTGTGGGTAGCACAGAAGAGAACAACACAGCACAGAACAGAAGAGTGCAGAACAGAACAGCACATCACAGTCCCATTCCCGGGACTGTTCCCGGCCGTGCGGCACTGGTCTTGGCGCCCCTGGTGCAGCGGGACATGTCCGTGCCCCGGGCTGGCATGGGATGGGATGAACTTGAGTGTTTCTGCCAAGCCAAGCGATCTGGAGGAGAAAGAGCAGCTTGGGGCATTCCGCGGATCCCCGTCCCATCGTCTCGGTCGCACATTCCCTGCCAGGCTCTGCCTCTTGTCTCAAACATATACCGACCGGGTGCTGCCTCCGCTCGCTGTCTCTGGTCTGCATCCCTCAGGGCAAGGCATGCAGGGAACAATGCTGAGCCCCTCAGGGCTGCTGGTTCTTTTCTTGTCCCCCCGGCAGGCTGAGCCCGATCCGCAGCTGCCCTGTTCCCACACTCGGCAGCTCCTGGGTGCTGTCCCTAACTGTCCCTGCCTGTCCCTAACTGTCCCTGCCTGTCCCAGCCCGGAGCTGCACAGCCAGAGGGGTTGGGGCTGCAGGGCCGAGCTGGGCCCGGAGCTCTCTGACACTGTGTTTGTGTCCCCAGGAGCTGCCGGGGAGCAGAGACAGGGCAGGACTGAGCCGGTAGTGCCTTCCAGAGCCAGCACCAGCCGGGGCCTCTTATCGTGTACAGAGCCGCTGTTGAGATTCCCGAGGATGCCCTGGGTGCCCAGGATGGATCAGCAACCAGGGGGACAGAGCTGCCTCAGCTGCCAGATCCTGCTGGGCACAGGCAGGGAGAAGCTGCTTCTCTCTTGGGGCAGAGTGAATCCCAGCCCAGGGATGGCATTGGAGAGAAGTGCCAGGATGGATCAGCAATGGGAGTCACACACAGAAAGAGCCTCGGAAGAAATCTGGGTGAGTGCAGGGCCAGTGCTGTGGCCTCTAGGGAGGGGACAATGGGCAGTGTGAGCCCAGGAGCACAGGGCTGGCAGGGTGTGGCTGTGTCCAGGGCTCTGCAAGAGGCCTGGTGCTCTGCTGGACTGACACACCTGGCCCTGGGCACTTCTCCTGCCCTGGCTGTCCCCACACCTGTGTCCCTTGTCCCTGTTCGTGCTGCCAGCTCAGTGAGTGGCACACGGGCTGAGGGTCCCTCCTGTGCTCCCCGGGAGTTGGGTGGGAGATGTGATGGCTGGGCCTGCTCAGGACAGCTCCATGCTCACAGCCTATGCCTCTTTCCAGCTCCTGTTGAGTGGATCAGATCCCATCCCGTGCTCACCCTGCTGATGCTGACTCTGCTCCTGCTCCTGGCTGTGGCTCTGGCGGTGTCCTTGGCTGCTGTGTCAGGTAAGGAGGAGCAGCAGCCTCAGCCCAACCCCTCGGGGCACTGCGGGCTCACTGCTCCCTCACGGTCGGGATCGTCCCTCAGCCCCGCTCTGACCAATCAGCGCGCGGGAGAACGAGGAGTGACGGCTGAATCAGCCAATCGCGGCGGGCTGAGGGAATTTGGGCGGGAAAATCAGCCAATGGGAGCTCGAGCTGCTCCGTGAGGGGAGAATCCTCAGCCCTTTTGTTCGCTCTGCAGGGAGAAGACAAACTGACGCTCCGGTTACATCTGGCACTCCTCTGCTGCTGGCCTGTCCCAAGGGCTGGGTTGGGTACAACGGGATCTGCTACTTCCTCTCGAGGGATCACCTCTCCTGGTATCAGGCTAAGGCTCGGTGCTCCGTGCTCGGGGCCTCCCTGGCTGTGCTCGAGGACTGGGAAATGGTGAGTTAGGGGTTTTGGGGTGGCTGAGGGGAGCCTGGGGAGCTCCTGGGCCAGGGCTGCAGCTCCCATTATCTGCTCCTCTCTCCTTGCCAGGAGTTCCTGTTCCATTTCAGCAAGAACGACGATTCCTGGCTCGGGCTGCACAGACAGGGCCAGCGGCTGCAGTGGGTGGATGGCAGCAACTTCAGCTCCTCGTGAGTTCTGGGGGCACAGGCAGGGCCTGGGGGCACAGGGGCACAAGGTGTCTCCCTGAGGTTCCAGCAATGTCTCTGCTTTTTCCTGCAGGGTCAAGCTCCAGGGCAATGCAGACTGTGTGCACCTGGCTGAGAATTATCTGGGGGGACAGCCCTGCTCAAGTGACATGCAGTATATCTGCAGCAGACCCCAAACTCACCTGTAATGGGATGGAGAAAAGATCTCTTGCTGAGAACATCCTCAGGAGTGAGATCTGCTCGAGTGACATGAACTACGTGTGCAGCAGAGCCCAAAGTCACCTGTAACAGGACATGGGCAGAGCACCTTCTGCACACTTGGCAGCTCCAGTTCTTCGCCTCTTCCTCCAGCACAAGGATGTCCTTCCTCAGCTGCAGCATCTGCCTTGTGCTGACTCTCAGGAGCACCTCAGTGCCTCATCTCTGGGTCACCTCAGTGCCACTTTATATGGTCACCTCAGTGCCACTTTATATGGTCACCTCAGTGCCACTTTTATGGTCACCTCAGTGCCACTTTATAATGTCACCTCAGTGCCACTTTATATGGTCACCTCAGTGCCACTTTATAATGTCACCTCAGTGCCTGATGTCACAAACACCTCAGTGGCTGATCTCAGGGTCACCTCAGTGCCACTTGAAAGGATTGCTGGAAAATGTGGCAGTTTAAATATTTTGTATAACTTTAGTCAAAGTTTGTCTTTACCCCAAAAATAGGAATTTTAGGTTTCTTTCCAGGGCATTGTTCTGCCAGGTGAGGTCTGATAAACTCAACATATCTACAAACATTCACCTCCAGTAGGGGTGAAGACATCTGGGCAGGAAAGCACTGACAGGGAAATTGAAGAATGAAAAATCTGATTACCATCAGAGATGAGGAGATTCAGATCCAATGGGAAACTGAATACTGAGGGTTTGCTCAGCTTTGGAGCAATGAACACTGAGCCAATGCTTTTCTATGTCTTTGTACTGTATAAAATATTTAAATATTTAAAAAATCCATGTGTCATGGAATGGTTCTCTCTGCACAGCTGGGCTGTGTGTGGATGAGATGATTTCTGTGGTACATCCTGACCAGAACTACATCCTGGCCAGATAATAAAGTAATGCCTTGACTCTCTAACATTAAAAATGTTGTTGGAGGGTTTTTGTTTTTCCTGCAGTTTCAGTGACATCAGGGAGGTACGAAATTGTCTCCAGGAGAAGGAAATGGGGATTTGGGGTTTGTTCCTGTGGGGGAAAGGAAAATGGGGATTTGGGGTTTGTTCCTGTGGGGGAAAGGACAGGGAGTTGTGGCAGGAGGTGCTGCCAGACAAAAGCCACCCTCGCTGCCCTAAGATGGTGAAAATAAAAGAGCAGGAGATCTCTCTGATCTCTGAGAGGTGGGAATTGATGAAATACCATAGAATAAATGAAGTGGGGAGAATTGAGTGATGAAAAGCCAGAGGTATCTGAAAAAAGACCCAAAATGTTCTGTGGAGCTGACTCAGCGCCCTGGGGCCTCACTTCTGCTACCCGCTAATTAGGAGCAATTTGTCAGGCTAATGAATGGTTAATTAATCGCTGTTTCGCCATCCCTGAGCCGCTTTGCTCCTCTGCCAGGCTCTATCCAGCTCAGCGCCTGCAGAGCTGCCCTGCGCTGGGTGAGCTCC
Organism: Lichenostomus cassidix; assembly: GCF_008360975.1. Classification (NCBI taxonomy): domain Eukaryota; kingdom Metazoa; phylum Chordata; class Aves; order Passeriformes; family Meliphagidae; genus Lichenostomus; species Lichenostomus cassidix. The sequence continues at coordinate 49,110 of NW_028147792.1, forward strand.
GTGCATCGCTTTGGTTTCCCCAAAAAGCCAAAATCTCCCCAAACCCCTCGGGCTGAGCGCAGGAACGGACAGGCTTTGGGCAGAAAACTCCCAAATCGTTGTTCCCCAGGCTGGGAAGGACAAACCGAACCGATCTGGGAGCTCCGGCAGCTCCTCTCTGCCGGCCGCGATGGAACGGAGCAGGGGCAGCAGGGCAAGGGACGGGGCTGCAGGTGCCGAGGGGACACGAGGGACAGCGGGGAGGACGAAGAAGCAGTTAATGGCAAAGAAATAAAGCGATGAAGAGACAAAGCCGCACAATCCGCTCCGCACTTGGGATCCCCTCAGCCCTGCCATGGTTTCGCTCTCACCATGGCGCCGCCGGGGAAGGGGAGCGGGCGGCAGTGACGTCACCGCCCCTCGCGCCCCTCGCTCCTCGGTGAGTTGCTGACAAGATGGCGGCGGCGGCGGAGGCAGCTTTGGGAGCGGGAGAGATTTGGGGATTCGCGGTGAGTTTTGGGGGTTTTGTGTGGAGAACTGCGGGTTTTTTGGGTTTTTGTGTGGAGAACTGCGGGTTTTTGGGGTTTTGTGTGGAGAACTGCGGGTTTTTGGGGTTTTGTGTGGAGAACTGCGGGTTTTTTGGGGTTTTGTGTGGAGAACTGCGGGTTTTTTGGGGTTTTGTGTGGAGAACTGCGGGTTTTTGGGGTTTTGTGTGGAGAACTGCGGGTTTTTGGGGTTTTGTGTGGAGAACTGCGGGTTTTTGGGGCCGCGGACGGGTCTGGGGGGCTATGGGGACATTGCCGACATATCCGAGAAACCCCACTTCAACCTCCTAAAATTCCGTTTTATTTCCCAAAATTCGGTTTTGTTCCCAAAATTGTACTTCACCCCTCAAAAACCCACTTTTGTCTCGCAAAAACCTTCCACTCCCAAACCGTTTTATTCTTCAAAATCCCATTCCATCCCCTCAAATCCTACTCTTTTTCCCAAAAATACTCCATTTTAATTCCTCAAGTCCCTTTTATTCCCTCTTTGGGTCTGAAATTAACAATTCCACAGAGCATTTAAGCTGATTTATACCTGGATTTAACAATTGAAGAGAAGTAACATCTTGCAGCATTTACTCAGATTCATATGTGAATTACCAATTCCCCAGAGCAGTAACAGCTAACAGCATTTAACCTGATTTATGCCCGAATGTGGCTATTCAAGAGGAGTCACAGCTAACAGCATTTAACCTGATTTACATTTGAATTCAACCTCGTTTATACCTGAATTTAACAATTCAAGAGGAGTAACACCTAACAGCATTTAACCTGATTTGTGCCTGAATGTAACCTGATTTATGCCTGAATTTAGCAATTCGAGAGGAGTAACACCTAGCAGCATTTAATCAGATTCCATACGTGAAATACCAGTTGCACAGAGCAGTAACAGCTAGCAGCATTTAACATGAGTCACCCTGGAACTGTAAAGCTGAGAAGAGAAATCAAACCCATTTCCGCCCCTTGCCCCGATCCGGATCCGTTCGCTGCTGCGACTGCGCGGGGTGGGGATGGGCTGGGGCCGGGGAGGGGCGGAGCGGAGGCGGGGGCTCAGCAGAGGCTGGAGGAGCGGCCGATTAGAGGCTGGGGGGCGGCGGAGCTCGGAGAGCAGCGGCAGCAGTGAGAGCAGCGGAGCCCGGGGAGGCGGCGGAGCTCGGAGAGGCTGTCCCAGCGCAGGTGGGAGCCGCGCTGGCTTGTGCCGGGGCTCGGGGCTCTCTGCGGGCGGATGGAGGGGATGGAGGGGGCGGCAGGGGGGCTGTGGCGGCTTCGTTCTCCCGTCTCCCTCCCTCCTTCCCTCCCTGGCTGTGGCGCCATGTTGCCGCTGGCCTGAGGCCGCTGAGGGAGCGGCTGCCCGCGGTCTCCTTGCCGCTGCTGCCTCGGCAGGAGGCGGTGCCGGAGCAGCGCTGGCTCGTCCCGCTTGCTGTGGGTAGCACAGAACAGCACAGCACAGCACACGGGAGATGTCCGTGCCCGGGGCTGGTAGGGGACGGGAGGAACTTGAGTGTCCCTGCCAAGGGACGCGGTCTGGAGGAGAATAGCTTGGGGCATTTGGCGGGCCGCCAGGCCTCCCGCCTACCCGTGCATGTCCACCATGTCCGCCCCCCTCTCCGTATTCTCCCTGCCAAGCTCCGCCTCTTGTCCTCAACCACGCCCCGAAAGGGCGGTGCCTTCGCTCGCTGTCCCTGAGCTGCAACCTTTAGCGCAGGGCATGCAGGGGACAATGCTGAGCCCCTCAGGGCTGCTGGTTCTTCCCCACGCGGCAGGCTGAGCCCGATCCGCAGCTGCCCTGTTCCCGCACTCGGCAGCTCCCGGGCGCTGTCCCTAACTGTCCCAGACCGGAGCTGCACAGCCAGAGGGGTTGGGGCTGCAGGCCGAGCTGGGCCCGGAGCTCTCTGACACTGTGTTTGTGTCCCCAGGTGCTGCCGGGGAGCAGAGACAGGGCAGGACTGAACTGGCAGCGCCTTCCAGAGCCAGCACCAGCCGGGGCCTCTTATCATGTACAAAGCCGCTGTTGAGATTCCCGAGGATGCCCTGGGTGCCCAGGATGGATCAGCAACCAGGGGGACAGAGCTGCCTCAGGTGTCAGATCCTGCTGGGCACAGGCAGGGAGAAGCTGCTTCTCTGTTGGGGCAGAGTGAATCGCAGCTCAGGGATGGGATTGGAGAGAAGTGCCAGGATGGATCAGCAATGGGAGTCACACACAGAAAGAGCCTCGGAAGAAATCTGGGTGAGTGCAGGGCCAGCACTGTGGCCTCTAG
>NW_028147793.1:0-51688 GCF_008360975.1 Lichenostomus cassidix
GGTGATCCACTGAGGGGTCAGGGGTCAGGCACGGTGGCCACAAGCCCGCGGGTCACTCACTGTCCTTGCCGAGGCTGACGCCGTGCAGCAGCACCAGGTGCTTGTGGGACAGCTGGCTCATGGTGCTGGCCGCCTCCAGGAAGGACTGGGACAGGGACAGGCGGCTCAGGGGGACCTCAGGGACCCCCGGTGACCCCCGGGAGGTGGCAGTGCCACCCTCTCACCTCCAGGCAGTTGCGGTGGCTGCTGTCCATGACCTTGAGCACCACCGGGGTCTGGCGAGCTCCTTCCTCCTCGTCCTGGTCCTGCTTGACGCCTTGGTAGATCTGCGTGAAGGAGCCCTGGCCCAGGCTCTCGCCCTGGGGGACACGGGGACATCGCCGGGGTGTCCCTGTCCCCTGTCCCGCCCTCCCGAGGCCCTGAGCCACCCCGTGCCCGCCGAGCACCCTGGAGGTGACAATGTGACAGTACCCGTGTGAGGCTCTGCGGGTCGATCTTGTGGAACATCATCTGGTGGAGGCTGCGGCGCCGGGGGACAGCAGGGGACCCGGGGGGACAGGGGACACCGCTCCGGACAATCAGCAGGTTGGACTTGTCTGGGGGGAGGGGAAGGGTGTGAAGGGGGGTGGGGGAGGGGACAGCCGGCTGGTGACGTCACACGGCCGCTCTGGGGTGTCACAGCCTGCTCGGTGATGTCATAGATGCTGTGTGACATCGCATGATGTTACTGTGACCTCACAGCCACTCTATGACATCACAGTTACTCTATGATGTCACAGCTACTGTATGACATCATAGAAACCCTATGGCCTCACAGTCTATCTATGACATCACAGCCCCTCTGTGACATCACAGCCACTCTGTGACATCACAATCTCTCTATGACACCACAGACCCTCTATGACATCACAGCACCTCTATGACATCACAATCTCTCTATGACATCACAGACCCTCTATGACACCACAACCCCTCTATGACATCAGAGCCACTCTGTGACATCACAGACCCTCTATGACATCACAGTCCCTTTATGACCTCAGTCCCTTTATGACATCACAGACCCTATATGACATCACAACCCCTCTATGACATCACAACCCCTCTCTGCCACCCCCCCCAGTGTCACCTTTGGGCCGGGGGGGACAGGCGACCTCCAGGCGCATGGTGGCTCCGTCGGCCTGCAGCCCGCGCTGGCTGTAGGTGTCCAGCAGCTCCCGCAGGCTGCCAAACCTCCGTGTCACCCCCGAGAGCCACAGGTGTCCCTCCTCGTCGCGCCGGATGTGACACCGCTTGTAATCCGGGCCGGAGCGCGTCTGGGGGGATGGCACGGTGGGGACACCCGGGGGACCCCCGGACACCTCCCGGGTCAGGGGTGTCCGTCCCGAAGGGTCACCGCGCGTGGCACTGTCCCTACGGGTGGCACTGTGCCCGCAAGTGGCACTGTCCCCACAGATGCCACTGTCCCCTCGGGTCACAGGTCCGTGTTCCCCTCCCGACCCGGGGATGTCCATCCCGAATGGTCACCGCGCGTGACATTGTCCCTGCAGGTGGCACTGTCCCCGTGGGTGCCACTGTCTCCTCGGGTCACAGGTCCCCGTTCCCCTCCCGGTGCCGTGTCCCGCGGTGTCCCTGTCCCCCCGTTCCCCTCCCGGTGCCGTGTCCCGCGGTGTCCCCGTCCCCCCAAACCCCTCGCGGTGTCCCGCGGTGTCGCCGTCCCCCCAAACCCCTCCCGGTGCCGTGTCCCGCCGTGTCGCCGTCCCCCCGTTCCCCTGGCTGTCCCCCGGTCTCACCTGCACGCACACGGTCAGCAGGTAGCTGTCGAAGTCCTGCGGGCTGCGGCGCAGCAGGAACAGCCCCGCAGCTCCGCCCGCCGCCTGCAGCTTGTGCACCGCGAACTCGGCGCTGCCAAGGGCGGGGCGGCCGTGGTGACCCGCGGGGACAGCTGGGGACACCTCGGGGGCTCCCTGTGTCCACCTCGGGGACACCTCAGGGACACCTCGGGGACCTCTGTGCCCACCTTGGGGACACCTCAGGGACACCCCGGGGACCCCTGGGCCCACCCCGGGGACCTGCTCGGGAACACCCTGGGGACTCCCTATGCCCACCCCAGCGACATCCCGTGGACACCCTGTGCCCACCTTGGGGACACCTCAGGGACCTCCTGTGTCCACCTCAGGGACACCTCGGGGACCCCCGTGCCCACCACGGGGACACCACGGGGACACTCCAGGGACCCCTGTGCCCACCCGGGGATCTCCCTTGCCCACCCCTGGGACACCTGGGGACCGTCTGTGCCCACCTCGGGGACACCCTGTGCCCACCTTGGGGACACCTCCGAGACCCGCCGTGCCCACCCCGGGGACAGACACCCTGTGGCCACCTCGGGCACTCCCTGTGCCCACCTTGGGGACACCCCAGGGACACCCAGTGACCCTCCGTGCCCACCCCGGGGACACCCAGTGCTCACCTCGGGGACACCCTGGGGATCCCTTGTCCCCACCCGGGGACCCCCTGTGCCCACCCTGGGGACAGACACCCCGTGGCCACCTCGGGGACTCCCTGTGCCCACTTTGGGGACACCCCAGGGACACCCGGGGACCCTCTGTACCCACCCTGAGGACACCCGGGGTCCCCCTGTCCCCACCCCTCCCCAAACCCAGCGCTCACATCAGGCGCGGTGGCGACCCACCGGTGCCGGGGATGTCTCTGTCCCCTCCCTTCCCCTGTCCCCCCGGTCTCGGCTGTCACCCAGGAGGTGACACGGGGTGTGACGCACCTGATGGGCCCATGGCACTGGTTCTCCAGGTCCTCCAGCAGCCGCGGCGGTGCCACCTCCCTGCAGAAGTAGTGCTGGGCATCCGCCGTCAGCCGGTAGTAGCCATCGAGCAGCGCCACGAAGGAGCGAGCCTCCCGCAGCGTGGGGAACTCCACCTCCTGTGCCAGCCCGGGGTCACCTCGGGGTCACCTCGGGGTCACCTCGGGGCTCCCCGGACCTTCCCCGGCTCACCAGCACGCGGTTGTCCGCCTTGGTGACAGTGACCAGCCGGTTCTCCACGGCGCCGCCGTCGCGGCTGGTGGCCTGCTTGATGCTGATGTCGGCGATGTCGGGGAAGTCGCAGAAGTGCTGGCGGCTCTGGGAGGGCACGGCGGAGGTGACAACGGTGTCACCCAGCCACCCGCGCCGCGCCCGGCCATCCCTGAGCACCCCGCAGGTGACAATTCTTTCACCTCACCTGGCCATCCCCCAGCACCTCGGAGGTGACAACCCTGTCACCCACCTCACCTCACCTCACCATCCCCGAGCACTCCGCAGGTGACAACCCTGTCACCCACCTCACCTGGCCACCTCACCTCACCTCACCTGGCCACCCCCAAGCATCTCGGAGGTGACAATCCTGTCACCCACCTCACCTCACCAAGCCACCCCCAAGCATCTCAGAGGTGACAACCCCGTCACCCCCCGCCCAGCCACCCCCGCGCATCTCGGAGGCGACAACCCTGTCACCCACTCCCCGCACCTCACCTAGCCATCCCCTCACACCCCGCAGGTGACAACCCCGTCAACCCCTCACCTCACCCAGCCACCCTCTAGCATCTCGGCGGTGACAACCCTGTCACCCCCAGCACGCCCAGCCAGCCCCGCGCACCTCAGAGGTGACAACCCCGTCATCCCCTCACCTCACCCAGCCATCCCCGAACACCCCGCAGGTGGCAACCCTGTCACCCACCTCACCTGCCCACCCCACCTCACCTCACCCCGCCACCCCGCGCACCCCGCAGGTGACAACCCCGTCACCCCCCTCACCCACCCCGCTCACCTCCGCCCCTCCGCAGCTCCACGCCACGCCGCTCTCGCCACACACATGGATGGCGATGGCCGCGGCGGATGCAGGTGAGCGCACCTGGAACACCTCCTCGCCCCAGCGGCGCTGCAGGCGCTCCAGGTCCAGCAGGTACTTGAGTTTCAGGTGTGGCCCGTCGGGCCGGCAGTCGCCCAGCCGCCGCAGCGATTTGCCCACGCGGCGCCGCAGCCGCTTGCGGGTCAGGAAGCTGTGCTGCTGGATTTGGTGCCGCAGCGGGGCGGGCAGGCACGACTTGTAGCTGCGGGACCGGCGCGGGTTGGTGGCCCGGGGGTGTCGGGCTGTCCCCAGGGGTGTCGGGCTGTCCCCAAGGGTGTCAGGCTATCCCCAGGGGTGTCGGGCTGTCCCCAGGGGTGTAAGGTTGTCCCCGGGGGTGTCGGGCTGTCCCCAGGGGTGTCAGGCTATCCCCAGGGGTGTCGGGCTGTCCCCAAGGGTGTAAAGTTGTCCCCAGGGGTGTAAGGTTGTTCCCAGGGGTGTCAGGCTGTCCCCAGGGGTGCCAAATGTTCCCCATGGGTGTTGCACTGTCCCCAGGGATGCCACGCTGTCCCCAAGGGTGTAAGGTTATTCCCAGGGATGCCAGGCTGTCCCCAGGGGTGTCAGGCTGTCCCCAGGGGTGTAAGGTTGTCCCCGGGGGTGTCAGGCTGTCCCCAGGGGTGTAAGGTTGTTCCCAGGGATGCCAGGCTGTCCCCAGGGGTGTAAGGTTGTCCCCGGGGGTGTCAGCCTGTCCCCAGGGGTACCAAGTGCTCCCCATGGGTATTGCACTGTCCCCAGGGGTGTCAGGCTGTCCCCAAGGGTGTCAGGCTATCCCCAGGGGCGCCGGTGTGTCCCCAAGGGTGTCAGGCTGTCCCCAGCCATGCCATGCTGTCCCATGGCTGCCATGCTGTCCCCAGCCATGCCAGGCTGTCCCGTGGGTCCCACACTGTCCCCAGCCATGCCAGGCTGTCCAGTGACTGCCACGCTGTCCCTAGCCATGCCGGGCTGTCCCATGGCTGCCACGCTGTCCCCAGCCATGTCAGGCTGTCCCCAGCCATGCCAGGCTGTCCAGTGACTGCCAAGCTGTCCCCAGCCATGCCAAGCTGTCCCCAGCCATACCCCGCTGTCCCTAGCCATGCCAGGCTGTCCCGCGGGTCCCACGCTGTCCCCAGCCATGCCGGGCTGTCCCGTGGGTCCCACGCTGTCCCCAGCCATGCCGGGCTGTCCCGTGGGTCCCACACTGTCCCCCAGCCCCGCTCACCTGACGCGGCGGCACACCTGGCCGGGGCTGTGCCGCTGCTCCTGGGCGATGCGCAGCATGTCCAGCAGGGCCAGGCTGAGGCACTGCTCCTGCGTGGGCAGGCTGAGCCCCACGGCCACGCGGCCCGCGATGAAGTCACTGCGGCACTGAGGGGACAACAGTCGGGGGGTTGTCCCTTCTCCCGACACCCCCAACCCCTCCTCGTGTCACCCTCGTGTCCCCAGTGCCAGAGGGAGTCACACGGGGCTCTGTCCCCGGGGCTTGGGGACGCAGTCACAGGGGACACTGTGACCCCAATGGCGGCAGTCTGGGGTGACAATGCCCGCCGTGGGGTGGGCAGGAGGAATTCCAGGTGAGCCAGGGGGAGGAGCTGCATGCCCAGGGGCTGCGGGGGGAGGAGGAGGAGGAAGAGGAGGAGAAAGAGGAAGAGGAAGAGGAAGAAGAGGAGAAGGAGGAGGAGGAAGAGAAGAAAGAAGAAGAGGAGAAACAAGAGGAGGAGGAAGAGGAGGATGAGGAGGAGGGAGAAGGGGAGGAAGAGGAGGAAGAATAAGAGGTGAAGGAGGAGGAGGAGGAGGAGGAAGAAGAGGATGAAGAGGAAGAAAAGGAAGAAGAGGAGGAGGAGGAGGAAGAGCAAGAGGAGAAGGAAGAGGAAGAAGAGGAATAAAAGGAGGAGGAGGAGGAAGAGGAAGAGGAAGAGGAAGAGGAAGAGGAAGAGGAAGAGGAAGAGGAAGAGGAAGAGGAGGAGGAGGAAGAGGAGGAGGAGGAACACCAACAACCAGCCCACCAGGGCTCACCTGAGCAAACAGGTAGTCGATGACAGGGTAGTCCAGCACGGGGCTGGCCCGGCCGTTCAGCAGCTGGAAGCGATGGCACTGTCCCTGTCCACACCAGTTGGGGAAGAAGAACCTGATGGGGACAGCAGGGAGGTCACAGCAATGTGTCCCCAGAGAGAACAACCCCAACTGGCCATCGGGGTACCGGGGGTCAGGGATCCTATAAACCATCCCTGATCCTATATACCATATACCATATCTGATCCTATAAACCATCCCTGATCCTATAAACCATACCTGATCCTATAAACCATATATCATATCTGATTCTATGCTCCATACCTGATCCTACACGCTATACCTGATCCTATAGTGCACCTGATCCTATACACCGTACCTGATCCTATAAGCCATACCTGATCTTATACACCGTATCCTTGATCTTATAAGCCATCCCTGATCCTATACACTGTACCTGATCCTATACAGCAATCCTATTCACCTTACCTGATCCTATACACCGTACCTGATCCTATACCCCATCCCTGATCCTATATACTACGCCTGATCCTGTACACCAATCCTATACACCATACCTGATCCTATACACTGTACCTGATCCTATACATCACACCTGATCCTATACACCCTATCTGATCCTATACACCATCCCTGATCCTATACACCAATCCTATAAACCATACCTGATCCTATACAGCATACCTGATCCTATACACCGTACCTGATCCCATAAACCATACCTGATCCTATACACCAATCCTATACAGCATACCCGATCCTATACACCATACCTGACCCTATAAACCATACCTGATCCTATACACCACCACCTGGCTGCAGGACTCATCCACAGTGAAGACATGGTTTGGGGGAAACCAGCAGCTCAGGTCCTCGGTGGCCAGGGCGAAGAGCGGGTGACACACGGGCAGCACGCCTGGGGACACGAAGTGGGGCTGGCACCGGCCAGGATGGGATGGGCATGGGACCCCAAACCCACGGCCGGGACCCCAAAGCCATGGCCGGGACCTCAAACCCCTGGCTAGGACCCCAAACCCAAGGCTGGGACCCCAAACTCAAGGCTGAGACCCCAAACCCATGGCTGTGATCCCCTATTAATGATGGGCATGGGACCCCAAACCCATGGCTGGGACCCCAAACCCACGGCTGTGACCCCAAACCCCTGGCTGTGACCCCAAACCCATGGCTGGGACCCCAAACCCTGGTGTGGGATCCAGAGCCCACAGCCAGGATTCCCCGCTGAGGACAAGCACAGGTTGCTGTGGCCACAGCCAGAACTCAAATCCACGTCCAAGACCCTAAATCCTCACCCAGGACCCCAAAACTTCATCCAGGACCCCAAATCCACACCCAGGACCTTGAGCCCACAGCCAGGACCCCAAATCCCCAGCCAGGACTGCAAGCCCAGAGCTGAAATCCAGAGTGCACAGCCAAGACCCCCTGTCAAGGATGAACACAGGACCCCAAATCCCCATCCAGAACAAATCCCCACTCAGGGCCCCAAATCCCCACCCAGAGCCCCAAATCCCCACCCAAGATCCCAAATCCTCACCCAGGACTCCGAGCCCACATCCGGGACCCCAAACCCCCATCCAGAAACCCAAATCTCCACCCAGGGCCCCAAATCCCCACCCAGGGTCCCAAATCCACACCCAGGACCCCAAACTCCTACCCAGGACCCCAAATCCCCATCCAGGACCCCATACTCCCATCCAGAACACAAATTCCTATCCAGGCACCCCAAATCCATATCCGGAACCCCAAACCCAGAGCTGGAACCCAGAGTTGGGACCCAATTTCCACAGCCAGGACACCTTGTCAAGGATGAACACAGGACCCTAAATCCACACTCAGAACCCCAAACCCCCACCCAGTACCCCAGACCCCCACCCAGACCCCAAACTCCCCCGGCTCCCCCCGGCGCTCACCGCAGGCCTTGGCCGCTCGCACGCACAGCTCCTCGGCCGTGAACTCGCCGCCGGTGAAGCTCAGGGCGGTGGCGGAGCTGTCGCGGGGGTCGCGGGGGTCGCGGGGGTCGCGGGGGTGGCTCGGCCGGTGGTACAGCAGCACCTGCAGCGCGCCGCTCTCGGCGGAGGACAGGCTGACCGAGCGAGCCCCGATCAGCGGCGTGTCCTCGCCCGGCGGGGCCATGGGGGCTGCGGGAAAACGGGGGGATCAGAGTGACCCCATTGTCACAGCCCTCAGAGTGACCCCCCTGTCACACCACTCAAAGTGACCCCACTGTCACACCCCTCGGAGTGACCCCATTGCACACCACTCAGAGTGAGCCCACTGTCCTACCGCTCAGAGTGACCCCACTGTCACACCCATCATCGTCCCAACCCCGCGGCAGGGCTATGGTGGGGCTGCGGGAAAATGGGGGGCTTGGAGTGACCCCATTGTCACAGCCCTCAGAGTGACCCCATTGTCACACCACTCAAAGTGACCCCACTGTCACACCGCTCAGAGTGACCCCATTGTCACACCCACCATCGTCCCAACCCCGCGGCAGGGCCATGGCAGGGCTGCAAACAGGGGGAATCCGAGTGACCCCATTGTCACAGCCCCTCAGAGTGACCCCATTGTCACATGGTCCCAACCCCGCGGCGGGGCTGTGAGAAAACAGGGGGTTCATTCTCTCCCCATTGTCACATCCCGCAGAGTGACCCCATTGTCACACCTCTCATGGTCCCAACCCCGCGGCAGGGCCATGGGGACTGAGGGAAAACGGGGGACTCCGAGTGACCCCATTGTCACACCCCTCGGAATGACCCCACTGTCACACCCCTCAGAGTGACCCCCTTGTCCTACCCCTCGTCCCAACCCCACGGTGGGGCCATGGGGGGCTGAGAGAAAACGGGGGAATCCTAGTGACCCCACTGTCACACCCCTCGGAGTGACCCCACTGTCACACCTCTCGGAGTGACCCCACTGTCACACTCCTCAAGGTCCCAACCCCCCCAGGGCTGGGGTCGGCTTGGAAGAAGGGGAAACTGAGGCACGCGGTTGGAGAACCCCCTCGCTGCCAGGCCGGCCCAGCCTCCCTCCACCCCAGCGCTCCATCGCGGAGCTCCATCCTGGGGCTCCACCCAAGCGCTCCATCGCGGAGCTCCACCCCAGCGCTCCATCGCGGAGCTCCATCCCTGGGCTCCATGGCGGAGCTCCATCGCGGAGCCCCCCGGTACCTGTGCCGTGCCGGGGTGTCGCCGCGGGGTGGGTTTGGGTTTGGGGTCCCCGGCAGGCCGCGCGGCCCGATCCGGCTCTGGGGTGCGTAGGCGGCTGAGAGCGAAGCAGAGAGATAAAAAATCCCCTGGTGACTTCCTTCCTGCTCGGGGACTGCCGGGTGTGTGGCTTCCTGGCGAGGGAGGGGGACAGAGTGACACCGCGGGGTGCGGCGATGGGGGGTGTGGGGTGATGGGCTGGGAAACTGGGAACCCCCTGGGTACCCACTGGATACCCACTGGGCACACGATGGGCACCCCCTGGGCACCCATTGGGTACTTCCTGGACATCCACTGGGCATTCACTGGACATCGTCCGGACACCCATTGGGCACTCACTGGACATCCCCTGGACACCCGTTGGTCACCCCCTGGAAACCACCTGGGCACCTCTTGGGCACTCCCTGGACATCCCTTGGGTACCCCCTGGACACTTCCTGGACACCCACTGGACACTCCCTGGGCATCCCCTGGACACCCTCTGGACACCTCCTGGACACCCTCTGGGCACCTACTGGGTACCTACTGGACACCCCTGGACACCCCCTGGACATCCCCTGGACATCCCCTGGGCACGCACTGGACACCCACTGGACACCCCCTGGGCAGCCACTGGGCACACACTGGGCACTCCCTGGACACCCCACGGACCCCAGAGCTGCCAACCCCCACTGCGGTGACCCCCGATGACACCCCAGGTGCCCCAGGTGCCACCGCAGGGTGTGCCACCCCCGGGCCGTGTGCTGTCGCATGTCCCCACCGGCGGATGTGGCCCAAAGTCGTTGTTTGTCCCCAGCCGCTCGGAGAGGAGGGGAGGGGTCCTGCCCGGCCCTGTCCCCCCGGGACCGTGATGGGGACAATGCCACCAGCGCTGGAGGCAGGGACCGGGTGTCCTCGTCTGCCCAGAGGGGACAGTGACCTCGTGGTGACGCCTTGGAAGGGACGGTGACCTTGTGGTGATGGCTCAGAGGGGACAGTTGCCTTCGTGGTGACACCTGGGAGAGGTCAATGCCTTCATGGTGACACCTTGGAGGGGACGGTGACCTCGTGGTGATGACCCGGAGGGGACGGAGACATCATGGTGATGACCTGGAGGGGACAGGGACCTCCTGGTGACACCTCGAGGAAGTGACAGTGCCCTGGTGGTGATGCTGTGTAGGGGACAGCGACCTTATAGGGGTCAGTTCCCCCATGGGGACACCTTGGAGAGGTCAGTTCCCCCATGGTGACAACTTGGAGAGGCCAGTGCCCCCGCAGTGACACCTCAGAGGTGACAGTGCCACACCAGAGGCCACCCTGCCCGCACCGCACCTCTGCCCCACGTCAGCGCCATTCCCCAACCTCACCCGCCAGATTTGGGGCGACAGGCTGGAAATCCCCAAACCTGTCCCCAGCCCGGGCGGGACAAAGCGGCGCTTGTGACAGGGAATGAGGAAGCTGCGCCAACCCCACGCCCGGTGCCACGTATCCCGCCAGGTGCCACCGCCGGGGGACAGCGCGGGGACAGCGCGGGAGGGAAGGGGTTATGGCCGCGGCGTCCAGCCGCTCCATCCTCCCCTCCCACCGGCCGGAGCGGCTCGGAGCGCGGCCAGCCCCGCAAACCGCCCCGGGAACGTCGCACGGACCCTTGGGGACCCCCAGGGACCCCCAGGCAGCCCCGCTCGGCTCGTCGGGCTGGCAGCCGGTCCGTCCCGCTCTGCCGGCGAGCAACCTGCTTTTCCTGGGTAAAAAGGTTTCTGGCAGGTTGGTTTGTTTGTTCCCCTCGGCTGGAGATAAATTTGGCTCCGCCGGAGGCTCTGCCGCTCCTTGCTCGCGCTGGATTTTTGGGGAGGGGTCGCTCCTTCCCTCCCTCCCTCCCGGCGGTGTCCTTTGGGTGCCGCTGGCCGGAGCGGCCGGACCGGACACTCCCTGCTCCACACCGGGAGGCACTGGGGCGATTCCCCTGCCAAATTCGGGTTGTTCCCCGTCGGACTCTGCCCTCGGCGCTGCCCGCGGCCGGAAGGGGCACAGAGGGGACGGGGTGGGGCACAGCCCCGCTCCCTGCTTCGCCTCGGACCGCCCGCTCCCAGGAATTTGCTCTCCCTCTCCGAGGAGTTCTCTCTACCTCCTAGGAGTTCTCTCCCTCCAGGGAATTTTCTCTCCCTCCAGGGAATCTTCTCTCCCTGCAAGGAGTTTTCTCTCCCTCCAAGGAGTTTTCTCCCACTTCAAGGAGTTTTCTCTCCCTCAAGGGAATTTTCTCTCCCTCCGAGGAGTTTTCTCTCCCTCCAAGGAGTTTTCTCTCCCTCCAAGGAGTTTTCTCTCCCTCCAGGGAATTTTCTCTCCCTCCAAGGAGTTTCCTCTCCCTCCAGGGATTTTTCTCCCCCTCCAGCCTCTCCCCTCGGATGCTCCGCAGCCACCACGCCCCAGCCTAGCCCCGCGTGAATCCCCGGACACCGCACCCTCCCGCAGCCCCCCGCAATGACCACGCCAGCCCCGCAGGGACCCCGCGACGTGCGCGACCTCACCTTCAGCCCGTGGGACTACGGCGTCTTCGGGCTCATGCTGCTCGTCTCCACGGCCATCGGCCTTTTCCACGGGCTGGCCAAGGGCGGCCAGAAGACCTCGGAGGATTTTTTCACGGGCGGCCGGCGCATGGCGGCGCTTCCCGTGGGGTTGTCGCTGTCGGCCAGCTTCATGTCGGCCATCCAGGTGCTGGGAGTGCCGGCCGAGGCGTTCCGCTACGGAGCCAAGTTCCTCTGGATGTGCCTGGCGCAGCTCCTCAACACCGCGCTCACCGCGCAGCTCTTCCTGCCCGTCTTCTACCGCCTGGGGCTCACCAGCACCTACGAGGTGGGTGGCCGCGCGGGGGGACACGGCGGGGACACGGCGGGGACATCCCCGAGGTGTCCCGGTGTGACCCCCGCGACGCGCTCCTTGTCGTTGTCGCAGTACCTGGAGCGGCGATTCAGCCGGAGCGTGCGGCTGTGCGGGACGGTGCAGTACGTGGTGGCCACGGTGCGTGGGGACAGCGCGGGGACAGCGCGGGGACATGGCGGGGACGCGGCGGGGGTCGGAGCGGCTCTGCGCTGAGCCCCCCCGGCAGCGGCAGCGTCCCGTGCTCTTGTTTTCTCTGGCGCCGAGCGAGCGCAGCGCGGCGGGAGAGATGTTTGCAGAGAAAACCGCAGTGCTTGTCCAGCCGCGCTCCGGGCAGCGTGTCACCGCGGTGTCACCGGCCTGGGTCCGCGGTGTCGCCTGGCTGGGGTCCGCCGTGTCACCTGCCTGGGCTCCGCGGTGTCACCCGCCTGGGATCCGCGGTGTCACCTGCACAGTCCCCGCGGTGTCGCCTGCCTGGGGTCCTCGCTGTCGCCTGCCTGGGCTCCGCGGTGTCACCTGCCCGGTCCCTGCGGTGTCACTTGCTTGGTCCCTCCGGTGTCGCCTGCTCGGTGCCCGCGGTGTCACCTACCCGGTCCCCGCCGTGTCACCTGCTCGGTCCCTGCCGTGTGACCTGTCCGTTGCCCGTGGTGTCACCTGCCCGGTCTCCGCAGTGTCGCCTATCCGGTGCCTGCGGTGTCCCCTGCTCGGTCCCCGCGGTGTCCCCTCCCCGGTCCCCGCGGTGTCCCCTGCCCGGTCCCCGCGGTGTCCCCTGCCCTGACCCCCTCTTCCCGCAGATGCTCTACACGGGGATTGTCATCTACGCTCCCGCGCTGATCCTAAACCAAGGTGCGGTGACTCCGGGGGGGTCACTCCCCATCGTGTCCCCTCCTTGGGGACATCCCAGCCCTGTCCCACCACCCCAGGTGACATTTCCTCGGGTGACATTTCCCTTCCAGTGACCGGGCTGGACATTTGGGCCTCGCTGCTGTCCACGGGGGTCATCTGCACCTTCTACACCACCATCGTGAGTGGGGCTGTCCTGAACGTCCCGGGGGTGTCCCGGGTGTCCCGGGGATGTCCCGAAGGTGTCCTGGGTGTGTTCCGGGTGTCTCGGGTGTCCCAGGGGTGTCCCGGAGGTGGCCCGGGTGTCTCCCGGAGGTATCCCGGGTGTCCCAGGGGTGTCCCGGGTGTCCCGAAGGTGTCCCGGGGGTGTCCCGGGAGTATTCCGAGTGTCTCGGGTGTGTCTCGGGGGTCAAGGGAGATGTCCCGGGTGTCCCAGGGGTCCTGGATATGTCCCGGGGGTGTCCCGGAGGTGTCCCGGGGGTATTCCGGGTGTCCCGGGTGTGTCTCGGGGGTCAAGGGGGATGTCCCGGGTGTCCCAGGGGTGTCCCAGAGGTCCTGGGTGTGTCGCGGGGGTGTCCCGAGTGTGTTCCGGGTGTCCCAGGGGTGTGTCTGGTGTCCTGGGGATGTCCCGGGGGTGTCCCGGGCGTGTTCCGGGTGTCCCGGGTGTGTTCCGGGTGTCCCGGGTGTCCCAGGGGTGTGTCTGGTGTCCTGGGTGTGTCCCGGGTGTGTCCCGAAGGTGTCCCCGGTGTCCCCGTGGCTCACCCCTCTCTCGCTGTGGCGCAGGGCGGGATGAAGGCTGTCATCTGGACCGACGTGTTCCAGGTGCTGGTGATGCTCTCGGGCTTTGTCGCCGTCGCCGTCCGGGGGACAATGCTGGTCGGGGGTCCCGCCAGGGTCCTGAGCATCGCCGCCAACGGCTCCAGGGTCAACTTCGGCGAGTCAGTGTCCCCTCGCCCCTGTCCCGGGCTGCTGGGGTGTCGCTGCACCTCTCCCGTGATGTGCAGAGCCCATTCCTCCTGCCCTGGGGCTCTGGGGGTCCTGGGGGTCCCCAAATCCCTGTGCAGAGCTCTCTGCTGAGGTGCTGATGGTCAGCGATTCCCCCTAACCCCTCTACCCCTGTCCCTGGTTCTGTGGGGTCACTCCCACCCCTGTCCCAGATTCTGGGGTCACTCCCAGCCCCTCTCACCCCTTTTCACCTGTTGTGGGGTCACTCCCACCCCTGTCCCAGGTTATGGGGTCAATCCCCTCTCCTCTCCTCTCCTCTCCTCTCCTCTCCTCTCCTCTCCTCTCCTCTCCTCTCCTCTCCTCTCCTCTCCTCTCCTCTCCTCTCCTCTCCTCCCCGGATTCTGGGGTCACTCCCAGCCCTGTCCCGTGTTTTGGGGTCACTCCCATCCCCTCTCACCCCCTGTCCCGGCTGTTATGGGGTCACTGCCACCCCTGTCCCGAGTTCTGGGGTCACACCCCTGTCCTGGGTTCTGGGGTCACTCCCACCCCTTTCCCGGGTGTTATGGGGTCACTCCCACCCCCTCCAACCCCTTCCCGGGTGTTCTGGGGTTACTCCCACCCCTTCCCAGATTCTGGGGTCACTCCCACCCCTTTCCCGGGTGTTATGGGGTCACTCCCACCCCTGTTCCCGATTCTGGAGTCACTCCTACCCCTGTCCCTGGTTCTCTGGGGTCACTCTCAGCTCTTTCCCGGGTGTTATGGGGTCACTGCCACCCCTGTCCCGAGTTCAGGGTTCACACCCCTGTCCCCCCAGCTTCAACCCGGACCCCCGCAGTCGCTACACGGCCTGGACGTTCGTGCTGGGCGGGACGCTGCTGTGGCTCTCCATGTACGGCGTCAACCAGGCGCAGGTGCAGCGCTACGTGGCGTGCAGGAGCGAGAGGGAGGCCAAGATGTGAGCGCGGGAATCGGAGGGATTCGGGAATTGTGGGGATTCGGGAATTGTCGGGATTTGGCAATAGCTGGGATTCGGGAATTGTGGGGATTCCGGGAATTGTCGGGATTGAGGGAATTGTGGGGATTCGGGAATTGTAGGGATTCGGGAGTTGTAGGGATTCGGGGATTGTGGGGATTGGGGAATTGTTTGGATTCGGGAATTGGGATTCGGGAATTGGCGTGCAGGAGCGAGAGGGAGGCCAAGATGTGAGTGCGGGAATCGGCGGGATTCGGGAATTGTGGGGATTCGGGAATTGTCGGGATTCGGGAATTGTTGGGATTTGAGAATTGTCGGAATTCGGGAATTGTCAGGATTCGGGAATTGTCGGGATTGGGGAGATTGTCGGGGTTCGGGAATTGTTGGGATTCGGGAATTGTCGGGATCCCGGGGGGTCCGAATCCCAGGAATTGTCGGGATCCCGCTCCGTGAGGGTGAGGAGATGCTCTGGGTGCCACTTTGTCCCCTGCACGAGTCCCCGGGTGGCCCCAGCACCCTGCAAGGACCCGGAATGAGCCCAGCAGCGCTCTGTGGGTCCTGCAGCCCTTTCTGGACCCTGAATTGACCTGAACCTCCTACACAGACCCTTCCAGGACCCTGCAAGAACCCTGCCCCCCTTCCAGGACCCTGCACCCCTTCATGGACCCTGAACTGACCGGAACCCCTTATACAGACCCTACACAGACCCTTCCAGGACCCTGCAAGAACCCTGCACCCCTTTATGGACCCTGAACTGACCTGAACCTCCTACACAAACCCTTCTAGGACCCTGCAAGAACCCTGCACCCCTTTCAGGACCCTGCACCCCTTTATGGACCCTGAACTGACCTGAACCTCCTACACAGACCCTTCCAGGACCCTGCAAGAACCCTGAACTGACCTGAACCCCCTACACAGACCCTTCCAGGACCTTGCAAGAACCCTGCCCCCCTTCCAGGACCCTGAACTGACCGGAACCCCCTATACAGACCCTTCCAGGACCCTCCACCCCTGTCTTGCCCCTTCCCCCCTGCAAGGACCCAACACTCCCCCACCACCCGTACACCTACCCTCCACCTTGTACCGATCCCATACGCCCCCCTCCACCTTCCAGGACCTTCCAGCCCTCCCTCCTCCTTCCCAGCCCCCTTCCAGGACCCCCCAGCCCCCTTCCAGGACCTCGCAGCCCCCTTCCAGGACCTCCCAGCCCCCTTCCAGGACCCCCCAGCCCCCTTCCAGGACCTCGCAGCCCCCTTCCAGAACCTCCCAGCCCCCTTCCAGGACCTCGCAGCCCTCCCTCCTCCCTCGCAGCCCCCTTCCAGGACCCCCCAGCCCCCTTCCAGGACCCCCAGCCCCCCGTGGCCCCCCTGACCCGCCGTGTCCGCAGGGCTCTGCTGGTCAATCAAGTGGGTTTGTTCTGCATCGTGGGCAGTGCGGTCAGCTGCGGCCTCGTCATGTTCGCGCTCTATCGCCACTGCGACCCCCTGCTGGCCGGAGCTATCGCCGCCCCCGACCAGGTAGGAGACCCCCGGAGACCCTCGGGAGGGGCTTGGGGTCTTACAGGGTCCGGGTCCTTCCAGGATCCCCGGGGTATGGCGGGTTTTGGGGTCTCTCGGGGTTCGGATCCTTTCCAGCATCCCTCGAGGCAATAGGAGGGGGTTAATAGGATCCCAGGGGGTTTTGGGGTCCCAGGGGGTTTTGGGGTCTCTCGAAGTCCTGACCCTTTCCAGCACCCTGCGAGGCAATGGGAGGGGGGTTAATAGGGTCCCAGGGGGTTTTGGGGTCCCAGGGGGGTTAATAGGGTCCCAGGGGGTTTTGGGGTCCCAGGGGGGGTTAATAGGGTCCCAGGGGGTTTTGGGGTCCCAGGGGGGTCCGGATCCTTTCCAGAACCCCCTGAGGCATTTGGAGAGGGGTTAAGGGGGTCCCAGGGGGTTTTGGGGTATCTCGAAGTTCGGATCCTTCTCGGCATCCCCCGAGGCAATGGGAGGGGGGTTAATAGGGTCCCAGGGGGTTTTGGGGTCTCTCCAAGTCCGGATCCTTTCCAGCACCCCCGAGGCAATGGGAGGGGGGTTTTGGGGTCCCGTGGGGTTTTGGGGTCGCAGGGGGTTTTGGGGTCCCCGCGGACCTCCCTCCCCCCGCAGTACATGCCCTACCTGGTGCTGGACATCTTCGAGAGCACGCCGGGCGTGCCGGGGCTGTTCCTGGCCTGTGCCTACAGCGGGACCCTCAGGTGAGCAGCGCTGGGGACAGGTGACAAGGGGTTGGGGACATCAGGTGACAGGGGCTGGGGACACTGAGGTGAGCAGCGGTTGGGGACAGGTGACAAGGGGGCTGTGGGGACCTTGTGGGGTCCCTGTGGGGTCCCTCAGGTGGGGAGGGGTTGGGGACACTCAGGTGAGGAGGAATTGGGGACACTCAGGTGAGGAGGGGCTGGGGACCTCAGGTGACAAGGGGTCAGGGTGTCCCCGCGGTGTCCCTCAGGTGAGGAGGGGTCTCACCCGCTGTCCCCACGGTGTCCCTGGGGTCTCACCCGCTGTCCCCGCGGTGTCCTTGGGGTCTCACCCCTGTCCCCGCGGTGTCGCTGAGGTCTCACCCCTGTCCCCGCGGTGTCCCTAAAGTCTCACCCCTGTCCCTTCGGTGTCCCTGGGGTCTCACCCGCTGTCCCCGCAGTGTCCCTGAGGAGGGTCAGGGTGTCCCCGCGGTGTCCCCGGGCTCTCATCCCTGTCCCCGTGGTGTCCCTGAGGTCTCAACCCCTGTCCCCGCAGTGTGCCCCTGTCCCCACGGTGTCCCCGGGGTCTCACCCGCTGTCCCCGCGGTGTCCCTGAGGTCTCACTCTTGTCCCCGCGGTGTCGCTGAGGTCTCACCCCTGTCCCCGCGGTGTCCCTAAAGTCTCACCCCTGTCCCTTCGGTGTCCCTGGGGTCTCACCCGCTGTCCCCGCGGTGTCCCTGAGGTCTCACCCCTGTCCCCGCGGTGCCGCTGGGGTCTCTCCCCCTGTCCCTGAGGTCTCACCCCTGTCCCCGCGATGTCCCTGGGGTCTCTCACCCCTGTCCCCGCGGTGTCCCTGGGGTCTCTCACCCCTGTCCCCGCGATGTCCCTGGGGTCTCTCACCCCTGTCCCCGCGGTGTCCCCAGGGTCTCACCCCTGTCCCCGCGGTGTCCCCAGGGTCTCACCCGTGTCCCCACTGTCCCCCCTCCAGCACTGCCTCCACGTCCATCAACGCCATGGCCGCTGTCACCGTGGAGGACCTGGTGCGGCCGCGGCTGCCCGCGCTGTCCCCGAGGAGGCTGGCGGTC
This sequence comes from Lichenostomus cassidix, assembly GCF_008360975.1. Classification (NCBI taxonomy): domain Eukaryota; kingdom Metazoa; phylum Chordata; class Aves; order Passeriformes; family Meliphagidae; genus Lichenostomus; species Lichenostomus cassidix. Next base: position 18,039 of record NW_028147793.1, read on the forward strand.
ATCGCCAAGGGGCTCTGTGAGTGACAGCGACACTGCCGCCGGTGGCACCCGGGTGGCACCTCCCGGCCGTTTTCCCGCCTTTTTGTCCCGAGTTTTTTCCCGTTTTTTAAGTGACACCCTCACCTGGGGCATGTCACCGCCGTGTCACCTCTGTGTCACCTCCATCCCATCTTCTCCTTTTCCTTTTCCTTTTCCTTTTCCTTTTCCTTTTCCTTTTCCTTTTCCTTTCCCTTTCCCTTTCCCTTTCCCTCCTTTTCCTCTTCCTCCTTTTCCTTCCCCTTTCCCATCCCATCCCCAATCCCATTCCCATCCCAATCAATACCAAATTCCTATATTATTCCCATATTATTCCCATATTATTCCCATAATATTCCCAAATTTCCATATTATTCCCACATTATTCCCATATTATTCCCATATTATTCCCATCTCATTCCCACATTATTCCCATAATATTCCTATAATATTCCCAAATTCCCATAATATTCCCACATTATTCCCACATTATTCCCACATTATTCCCATTTTATTCCCATATTATTCCCATATTATTCCCATATTATTCCCATAATATTCCCACATTATTCCCATATTATTCCCACATTATTCCCATATTATTCCCACATTATTCCCACATTATTCCCAAATTCCCACATTATTCCCACAGCTCTCACCTACGGCACTTCCTGCATCACCGTGGCTGCTCTGTCCTCGCTTCTTGGGGGAGGAGTCCTGCAGGTGAGACCCCAAAAAAACCCCAAATCCCCCCCAAAAAACACTAAATACCCCCCAAAAACCCCTAAATACCCCATAAAAAACCCCAAATCCCCCCCAAAAACCCCCAAATCCTCCCCTAAAAACCCCAATTCCCCAAAAGATCCCAAATCCTCCCTAAAAAAACCCCAAATTCCCTCAAAAAACCGATTTCCTCCCTAAAACCCAAATCCCCCCAAAAAACTCAGATCCCTCTAAAACCCCCAAATCGCCTCATATAAAACCCCAAATCCTGAAAAAACCCCAAATCCTCCTAAAACCCCAAATTCCCTAAAACCCAAATCCTCCTCAAAACCCAAATAGCCTCATATAAAAACCCCAGTCCCTGAAAAGACCCCAGATCCTCTAAAAACATCCCATGAAGGCCTTAGTGTATATAAGCCCATTCCCATAAAAACCCCAATCCCCTCCTGAAACCCCAAATCCTCAAGAAAAGCCCAAATCACAAACTCCCCAAAATCCCCAGGATCCTCAAAAAACCCCAAATCGCCTCATCAAAAAATACAAATCTGAAAAACTCCAAATCCTGAAAAAACCCAAAGATCATCCAAAACCCCAAATTCCCCATGAAAAACCCCAAATCCCCCATAAAAACCCCAAATCCTCCCTAAAAACCCCAAATTCCCCATTAAAAACCCCAAATTCCCCTAAAAAATCCAAATCCCCCTCAAAAAAACCCAAATCGCCTCATATAAAAACCCCAAATCCCCTGAAAAAAACCCCAAATCCTCCCCTAAAAACCCCAAATCCCCCATAAAAACCCAAATCCCCCCTCAAGAAAACCCCAAATCACCTGAAAAACCCCCAAATCCCCCAAAACCCCAATTCCCAAAATCCCCAGATCCTTAAAAAAACCCAAATCGCCTCATATAAAAACTCCAAATCCCCTGAAAAAAACCTCCAAATCCCCTGAAAAAAACCCAAAATCCTCCCCTAAAAACCCAAATCCTCCCCTAAAAACCCCAAATCCCCATAAAAAACCCCAAATCCCCATAAAAACCCCAAATCCCCCAAAAACCCCAAATCCTCCCTAAAACCCCAAATTCCCTAAAAATCCAAATCCCTCAAAAAACCCAAATCACCTCATATAAAAACCCCAAATCCCCTGAAAAAAACCCCAAAGCCTCCCCTAAAAAACCCAAATCCCCCATAAAAAACCCCAAATCCCCCATAAAAACCCCCAAACCCCATAAAAACCCCAAACCCCATAAAAACCCCAAAGCCCCCGCGCAGGGCTCGTTCACGGTGATGGGGGTGATCAGCGGGCCGCTGCTGGGAGCGTTCGTGCTCGGCATGTTCGTGCCGCGCTGCAGCGCCGCCGTGAGTGGGGTTAGGGTCAGGGGATTTGGGGTCGGGTTTGGGGTCAGGGGATTTGGGGTGGGGTCAGGGTTGGGGTTGGGGTTGGGGTTGGGGTTGGGGGTTGGGGTTTGGGGTCAGGGTTCGGCTCAGGGTTTGGGGTTGGGGTGAGGATTTGGGGTCAGGGTTTTGGGGTCAGGGGTCAGGGTCAGGGTTGGGGTCAGGGGTTTGGGGGGTTTGGGGTCGGCTGTGGGGTTTGGGGTCGGGGATTTGGGGGTCTGGGATTTGGGGTCAGGGGTTTGGGGTCAGGGAGGGGGTTTGGGGTCGGGTTTTGGGGTCAGAGTTGGGGTCAGGGGTTTGGGGTCGGGGTTGGGGTCAGGGTTTGGGGTTTGGGATCAGGGTTTGGGGTCGGCTCTGGGGTTTGGGGTTTGGTTTGGGGTCAGGGGTTTGGGGACAGGGAGCTGGCTTTGGGGAGGGATTTGAGGTCAGCTTTGGGGAGGGATTTGGGGGGATCGGGGGTCAGGGTTTGGGGTTGGCTTTGTGGGGTCGGTTTGGGGTCAGGCTTTGTGGTCGCGTTTGGGGGGGTTTGGGGTCAGGGTTTGGGGTCAGGGGTTTGGGGTCAGGGTTTGGGGTCAGGGTTTGGGGGTCAGGGTTTGGGGACAGGGGTTGGCTTTGGGGAGGGATTTGGGGTCAGCTTTGGGGTTTGGGGTCGGCTTTGGGGAGGGATTTGGGGTCAGGGGTTTGGGGTCAGGGTTTGGGGTGGGCTTTGGGAGGGATTTGGGGGTGGGTTGGGGTTTGGGGTGGGGTTTGGGGTGGGGTTTGGGGTCAAGAGTTTGGGGTTTGGGTTTGGGGTTTGGGTTTGGGGTCAGCGTTTGGGGTCAGGGTTTGGGGTTTGGGTTTAGGGTCAGGTTTTGGGGTCAGGGTTTGGGGTTGGGGTGAGGGATTTGGGGTCAGGGTTTGGGGTCAGGGTTTGGGGTCAGGGTTTGGGGCAGGATTTGGGGTCAGGGTTTGGGGTTGGGGTTTGGGGTCAGGGGTTGGCTTTGGGGAGGGACTTGGGGTCAGCTTTGGGCTTTGGGGTTGGCTTTGGGGTGGGGTTTGGGATCAGGGGATTTGGGGTCAGGGTTTGGGGAGGGATTTGGGGTCAGGGTTTGGGGTCAGGGTTTGGGGTTGGCTTTGGGGTGGGGTTTGGGGAGGGATTTGGGATCAGGGCTTTGGGATCAGGGGATTTGGGGGTTGGGATTTTGTCACTGCAGTGCCGCCGTGAGTGCCTGTGGGGTCAGGGGATTTGGGGTCAGGGTTTGGGGTTTGGGGAGGGATTTGGGGTCAGGGTTTGGGGAGGGATTTGGGGTTGGCTTTGGGGTTAGGGGTTTGGGATCAGGGTTTGGGGTTGGCTTGGGGTCAGGGTTTGGGGCTGGCTTTGGGGAGGGATTTGGGGTCGGGTTTGGGATCAGGGTTTGGGGTCAGGAGTTTGGGGTCGGGTTTGGGGAGGGATTTGGGGTCAGGGTTTGGGGAGGGATTTGGGGTCGGGTTTAGGGTCAGGGTTTGGGGTCAGGGGTTTGAGGTCAGGGGGTTTGGGGAGGGATTTGGGGTCAGGGAGTTTGGGGAGGGATTTAGGGTCAGGGGTTTGGGATCAGGGGATTTGGGGGATTTGGGGTTTTGTCACTGCAACTCCGCCATGAGTGGGGTTTGGGGAGGAGTTTGGGGTCAGGGGATTTGGGGAGGGGGGTTTTGGGGTCAGGGTTTGGGATCAGATGTTTGGGGTGAGGGGATTTGGGGTGTTGTCACTGCAGCACCGCTGTGAGTGGGATTTGGGGTCACGGGCTTGGGGTCAGGGGATTTAGGGGGAGGAGGGTTTTGGGGTCAGGAGGTTTTGCCTTGAGGAGGTTTGGGGAGGGGATTTTGGGGAGAGAGATTTAGGGTCAGGGGGTTTTGGGGTGAGGGGTTTTGGGGGTTATGGGGTTTTGGGGTTTTGTCACTGCAGCACAGCTGTGAGTGGGAGGAGATTTTGGGGAGTGGGATTTTGGGACAGGGAGATTTTGGGGACTGGGGGTTTGGAGCCAGGTGGATTTTAAGGGGGGTGATTTTGGGGTCAGGAGATTTTGGGTTGGGGTTTCTGTGTCCCTGCTGTGGATTTTTGGGGTGGAGGTCTCTGGGGTCTGTCCAGCCTCCCGGGCTATGCAGACCCCTCTGTCCCTGTCCCTGTCCCTGTCCCCGTCCCTGTCCCCGTCCCTGTCCCTGTCCTTGTCCCTGTCCCTGTCCCCATCCCTGTCCCTGTCCTTGTCCCTGTCCCCATCCCTGTCCCCGTCCCTGTCCCTGTCCTTGTCCCTGTCCCTGTCCCCATCCCTGTCCCTGTCCCTGTCCCTGTCCCTGTCACCGTCCCTGTCCCTGTCCCTGTCCCTGTCACCGTCCCTGTCCCTGTCCTTGTCCCTGTCCCTGTCCCTGTCCCTGTCCCTGTCCCTGTCACCGTCCCTGTCCCTGTCCCTGTCCCTGTCCCTGTCCCTGTCCCTGTCCCCATCCCTGTCCTGTCCCTGTCACAGGGGGTCCTGGCTGGCCTGGCGGTGGGTTTGTCACTGTCCCTGTGGGTGGCAGTTGGTGCCACCCTGCACCCCCCCAGTGCCACCACCATGGGGGTCCTGCCCACCTCGGGGGCGCTGTGTCCCCCCGGGAATGTCACCGAGGGCACTGTGACACCGCCGGAGCCACCGCGGTGAGGGGTGGGAATGGGGATGGGGTGGGAATGGGGTGGGAATGGGAATGGAATGGGGATGGAATGGGGATGGGAATGGGAATGGGATGAGGAGGGAATGGGATTGGGATTGGGATTGGGATTGGGATTGGGATTGGGATTGGGATTGGGATTGGGATTGGGGTGGGGGTGGGAATGGGAATGGGAAAGGGGATGGGATGGGAATGGGAATGGAATGGGGTTGGGATGGTGTGAGGTCTGGGAATGGGATTGGGATGAGAATGGGAATGGGGATGGGATTGGGGTGAGAATGGGGACAGCAAGGGATGCAGCCCGTCCCTGTGATGTCACCCCACTGTCCCCATTCCCCATGACGTCACCCGGCTGTCCCCGTGACGTCACCTGCTGTCCCCATGTCACCCTGCTGTCCCCATGATGTCACCTGCTGTCCCCATGACGTCACCCGCTGTCCCTATGACGTCACCCCACTGTCCCCATGACATCACCCGCTGTCCCCATGATGTCACCTGCTGTCCCCATGTCACCCTGCTGTCCCCATGACGTCACCCCACTGTCCCCATTCCCCATGATGTCACCCTGCTGTCCCCATGACGTCACCCCTCTGTCCCCATGACGTCACCTGCTGTCCCCATGACATCACCTGCTGTCCCCATGATGTCACCTGCTGTCCCCATGACGTCACCCCGCTGTCCCCATGACGTCACCCGCTGTCCCCATGACGTCACCTGCTGTCCCCATGATATCACCTGCTGTCCCCATGACGTCACCCGCTGTCCCCATGACGTCACCTGCTGTCCCCCAGCCCGGCCATCCTGGGTGAGCTCTACGCCGTGTCCTACCTGTACTACGGGGCCATGGGGACCTTGGGGACAGTGGCTGTGGGGACACTGCTCAGCCTCCTGCCAGGTCAGCCAGGTGTCCTTGTCACCCTGTCACCTGTCCCCTGTCCCTGTCACCCCCATCCCTGTCATGGTGTCCCTGTCACCCTGTTCCTGTCATGGTGTTCCTGTCACCTCCATCCCTGTCACCTGTCCCTGTCACAGTGTCCCTGTCACCCTGTCACCCTGTCACCCTGTCCCTGTCACCTCGTCACCTGTGTCACCCCCTCCCTGTGTCACCTGTCCCTGTCACCCCTGTCACCACTGTCACCCCCATCCCTGTCACAGTGTCCTTGTCACCCTGAACCCTGTCACCCTCTCCTCTGCCACCCTTTCCCTGTCATCCCCTCCCTGTGTCACCTGTCCCTGTCACTGTCCCTGTCACTATCCCTGTCACTATCCCTGTCACTGTCCCTGTCACCTGTCACCTGTCCCTGTCACCTGTCCCTGTGTCACTGTCCCTGTCACCTGTCCCTGTCACTATCCCTGTCACTGTCCCTGTCACCTGTCCCTGTGTCACTGTCCCTGTCCCTGTCCCTGTCACTGTCCCTGTCACCTGTGCTGTCCCCGCAGGTCCCACCCGTCAGCGTCACCGTCCCCAGGGTGTGCTGTGGAGGGACATCGTCAGGAACTCTCCCTTGGCTGTCCCCACGGGTGACAAAACCCTTGGGGACAATCCCCAGGACAAGGCCGGAGCTTGCCGGGAGCTGCTGGCCAGGGAGGGGACACCAACGGGTGACACTGCCAACGTCACCTCTGTCACCGAGCCACCACTGCTGCGGGAGAGCGACGTGTAGGGACAGCGTGGGGACAGCAGGATGGGGACACGGGGACAGCTTGGGGACAGGGGGACAGCAGGATGGGGACAGCCTGGGGACCCGGGGATAGCTTGGGGACATGGGGACAGCAGGATGGGGACACAGGGATAGCTTGGGGACATGGGGACAGCTTAGGGACACGGGGACAGCAGGATGGGGACAGCTTGGGGACATGGGGACAGCTTGGGGACATGGGGACAGCTTGGGGACACGGGGACAGCAGGATGGGGACAGCAGGATGGGGACACAGGGATAGCTTGGGGACAGGGGGACAGCTTGGGGACACGGCCCTGTCCCCAATAAAGCAGCAGCTGATCCTGGACAGAGCCAGTCCTTGCTGGGGACAAGGAGGGGACACAGCTGGTGACACAGCTGGAATGGGGGTTGGGGACTGCCCGGGTAAGCCCCGCCCACTCAGGGGCTCTGTCACCTGCAGGTGACAAAGTGACAAAGGGGCTCGCCTGCCATGGGGACAATGGGCTGTGCCATGGTGACTCCCGCAGGTGACAAAGTGACAAAGAGCTCCACCCACCCTGGGGACTCCCCAGGTGACAATGGACCCCACCCTGTTAAGCCCCGCCCACACAGGTGACAGTGGGCTCTGTCACCCACAGATGACAAAGTGACAAACTGTCCCTTTTGGGGACAATAGGCCGTGCCATGGTGACTCCTGCAGGTGACAAAGTGACAAAGAGTTGCACCCACCCTGGGGACTCCCCAGGTGACAACGGACCCCGCCCTGTTAAGCCCCGCCCACCCAGGTGATAATTGGCTCTGTCACACGCAGGTGACAAAGTGACAAACTGTCCCTTTTGAGGACAATGGGCTGTGCCCTGCTAACTCCAACAGGTGACAAAGTGACAGAGCCCCGCCCACCCAGGTGACAATGAGCCCCGCCCTGTTAAGCCCCGCCCACCCAGGTGACAATGGGCTGGGACAATAGGTTCTGCCATGGTGACTCCAACAGGTGACAAAGTGACAAAGGGCTCCACCCACCCTGGTGGCTCCCCAGGTGACAATGGACCCCACCCTGTTAAGCCCCGCCCACCCAGATTACACCACCACGCCCTGTTAAGCCCCGCCCACAGGGACAATGGGCTCTGTCACTCTCAGGTGACAAAGCGACAAACTGTCCCTTTCGGGGACAATGGGCTGTGCCATGGTGACTCCTGCAGGTGACAAAGTGACAAAAGGCTCCACCCACCCTGGTGACTCCCCAGGTGACAATGAGCCCCACCCTGCTAAGCCCCGCCCACCCAGATTACATCTCCACATCCCTTAAGCCCCGCCCATCTATATGACATCACCACACACCTCTAAGCCCCGCCCACAGCCGCTTTGGCCCCGCCCACCCCCCTTTGGCCCCGCCCACCCCTGCCCGCCTTCAGTACCCCCTCAGCGCGACGCCATCTTTGAACCGGGCAGCGCCGATGGCAAAAACCACTCCGCCTGTTCTCCCCGGGATTTCCCCGCCGCGCCAGCAGCGCCGCCGTGCTCGCTGACCTCCTCCCTCCCCGCCGCTCCCGTCATCTGCCACCTCCTCCCTCCCCGCCGCTCCCTCCCCTCGCGGAGCAAACCAGGCCGCGGTGCTCCTTGCCCTCAACAAACATGGCGGCGCCGCCTTCCCGCCTTCCCCCGTTGCGCGCGGTGATGACGAACAAGGGGCGCGACGGGCGGGGCGGCCGGGCCCGGGGAGGAGCGGCGGCGGTGAGGAGCTGAGGGGAGCGGATGGGAACCGGAGGGGAACCGGAGGGGAACCGGAGGGATTGAAGGGATTGAGGGGGTTGAGGGGAAGGGAAAGCGCCGGGGGGCGGCGGGAGGAGAGGCCTGGCGCGGCCGGGGAGGTGGGCGAGGCCTGGGTGGAGCTGTTGGCCCCCTGAGGGGAGGCGGGCCTGGGGCGATGGGCTGAGGGGGGAATGGGGTTTGGGGTGGGAAAAGGGGGTTTGGGATGAGTTAAAGGGTGGGAAATGGGGTTTTTGGAAAGGTTAAAGGGTGGGAAATGGGGTCTGGGATGGGTTAAAGGGTGGGGAATGGGAGTTTGGGGTGGGTTAGGGGTGGGAAATGGAGTTTAGGGAGGATCAGGGGTGGGGAAAGGGAGTTTAGGATGAGTTAAAAGGTGGGAAATGGGGTTTTGGGATGGGTTAAAGGGTGGGAAAAGGGAGTTTGAGATGGGTTGGGGGTGGAAAATGGGAGTTTAGGGTGGGAAATGGGGTTTGGGATGGGTTAGGGTGGGAAAAAGGGTTTTTTGGAGAACTTTCCCTTAAAGGGGGAATTCTTTTCTTGGGAACTTTCCCATAAAAGGGGATATTTTTCTGTTAACTTCCCCACCAAAAACCCCACCAAAAACCCCACTAATCCCCACATTTCCATATTTCCCAGAGCTGAGGGATGCCCAAGCAGTTCCAGGGGGAGAACACCAAATCCAAAGATCTTCTCCTTTCTCTCTTTCCTCACTCCCCCCTCCAAAAAAAAAGAAAAAAAAAAGATTTTTTGGGGGCACTTCCCCATTTAAAACCGCTCAAAAATCCCACAAAAACCCCTCCAAACCCCCACTTTTCTGTGTTTCCCAGAACTGAGGGATGCCCAAGAAGTTCCAGGGGGAGAACACCAAATCCCAACATCCACTCTTGCTTTTTTTAGGAACTTCCCAATAAAATGGGATATTTTTTTTATTAACTTTCCCATAAAAGGGGATTTTTTTCTGGGAACTTCTCCATCCAAAACCCCACCAAAAACCCCACTAATCCCCATTTTTCTGTGTTTCCCAGAGCTGAGGGATGCCCAAGAAGTTCCAGGGGGAGAACACCAAACCCCAACATCCTCTCTTGCTTCACTCTTCCCTTGGAATTTTTTTAGGTCAACTTTCTCATAAAAGAGGATATTTTTCTGATAACTTCTCCACCAAAACCCCACCAAAAACCCCACAAAACCCCATTTTTCCCCATTTCCCAGAGCTGAGGGATGCCCAAGAGGTTCCAGGGGGAAACACCAAATCCCAACATCCACTCTTGCTTTTTTTTTAGGAACTTTCCCTTAAAAGCGGATTTTTTTTTGTTAACTTTCCCATAAAAGGGGATATTTTTCTGGGAACTTCCCCATCCAAAACCCCACCAAAAACCCCACCAAAAACCCCACAAAATCCCACTTTTCCCCATTTCCCAGACCTGAGGGATGCCCAAGCAGTTCCAGGGGGTGAACAGCAAATCCCAACATCCACTCTTGCTTTTTTTTAGGAACTTCCCAATAAGATGGGATATTTTTTTATTAACTTTCCCATAAAAGGGGATTTTTTTCTGGGAACTTCTCCACCAAAAACCCCACCAAAAACCCCACTAATCCCCACATTTCCCCATTCCCAGAGCTGAGGGATGCCCAAGAAGTTCCAGGGGGAAACACCAAATCCCAACATTCTCTCTTGCTTCACTCTTCTCTTGGGATTTTTTGGTCAACTTTCCCATAAAAGAGGATATTTTTCTGGGAACTTCCCCATCAAAACCCCACCAAAAACCCCACTAATCCCCATTTTTCTGTGTTTCCCAGAGCTGAGGGATGCCCAAGAGGTTCCAGGGGGAGAACAGCAAGTCGGCGGCTGCCCGCGCTCGCCGCGCCGAGGCCAAAGCCGCTGCCGACGCTCGGCGCCAGCAGGAGCTGGAGGATGAGCTCTGGAGGGATGAGGACAAGCACGTCATCAGGAAGGAGCAGAGGAAGGTGGGAGAGCTGGGGGGTTTTGGGGGGGTTTGGGGATTTTTTTGGGGTTTTTGGGGCACTTTTTGGGGTTTTTTGGGGGATTTTTGGGGGGATTTTTTGGGTTTTTGGGGCAATTTTTGGGTTTTTTTGAGGGCAATTTTTTTTTTAATTTTTTTGGGGAGTTTTTTAGGAATTTTTTTGGAATTCTTGGGGTTTTTTTTTTAATTTTTGGGGATTTTTGGGGGATTTTTGGGGATTCCTTCAATCCCACCCAGAATTCCTTCAATCCCAGCTGGAATTCCTTCAATGCATTTTGGAATTCCCTCAATCCCACCCAGAATTCCCTCAATCCCACCCGAAATTCCCTCAATCCCTTATTTTCCCTCTGGAATTCCCTCAATCCCTCTCCCATTCCCAAGCTCCAGCAATCCCACTCAGACACGCTCCAGCCTCGTTCCGCTCCCTTCCCTTCCCTCCTGCGGCTTTGCCCGTCATTCCCACCGATTTTTTGGGAACTTTCCAGCCTTTCCAGTCCCTCTCCAGCTTTTCCAGAGCCTCTCCAGCTTTTCCAGTCCCTTTCCAGCCTTTCCAGCATCTTTCCAGTCTTTCCAGTCCCTCTCCAGCTTTTCCAGGATCTCTCCAGAATTTTCCAGGACCTTTTCCAGTCCCTCTCCAGCTTTTCCAGGATCTTTCCAGCTTTTCCTGAAACTCTCCAGCTTTTCCAGTCCCTTTCCAGCTTTTCCAGTCCCTTTCCAGTCTTTCCAGTCTCTCTCCAGCTTTTCCAGGATCTCTTCAGAATTTTCCAGGACCTTTTCCAGTTCCTCTCCATCTTTTCCAGTCCCTTTCCAGCTTTTCCAGTCCCTCTCCAGCTTTTCCAGGACTTTTCCAGTCCCTTTCCAGTCCCTCTCCATCTTTTCCAAGATCTCTCCAGCCTTTCCAGTTCCTTTCCATCTCTTCCAGGATCTCTCCAGCTTTTCCAGGATTTCTCCAGCTTTTCTTTTTTTCTTTTTTCTTTTTTCATTTTTCTTTTTTTCTTTTTTTCTTTTTTCTTTTTTCTTTTTTCTTTTTTCTTTTTTCTTTTTTCTTTTTTTTTCTTTTTTTTTCTTTTTTTTTTCTTTTTTTCTTTTTTTTCTTTTTTTTGTTTTTTCTTTTTTTTTCTCTTTTCTTTTTTCCTCCTTCCCTCTTTTTTCTCTTCTTTTACTCCTTTCCCTCTTTCCCTCTTTTCCTCAAATTTTAGGAAAATTCACAAACCCTCAAACCCAAACCTTTCAAACCTCAACTTTCCCATGGATTTCCCAAAATCCTCCACAATTCCCATTCCCACAAACACCTCAATCCCTCAAAAATCTGGGAGTTCTTTTTTCTCCTTTCTTTTTTCTTTCCCTTCTTTTGCTCTTTCCCTTTTCTTCTCTTTTTTCTCTTTTTTCTCTTTTCTCTCTCTTTTCTCTCTCTTTTCTCTCTCTTTTCTCTCTCTTTTCTCTCTCTTTTCTCTCTCTTTTCTCTCTCTTTTCTCTCTCTTTTCTCTCTCTTTTCTCTCTTTCTTTTCTCTCTTTTTTCTTTTCTCTTTTTTCTCCTCTTTTCTCTTTTCTCTTTTCCCCTCTTTTCTCTTTTTTCTCTTTTTTTCCTCTTTTCTCTTTTCTTCTCTTTTCTCTTTTCTCTTTTTTCTCTTTCCCTCCTTCCCTCTTTTTTCCCCAAATTCTAGGAAAATTCACAAACCCTCAAACCTTTCAAACCCCAAATCCCCATGGATTTCCCCAACTCCTCCACAATTCCCATTCCCACAAACCCCCCAACCCCTCCAAACCCCAGGAATTCACCCCAAATTTTCCCATTTTCCCCAGGAGGAGCGGGAGAAGCGGCGCCTGGAGCAGCTGGAGCGCAAGAAGGAGCTGCAGAGGCTGCTGGAGGAAGAAGATTCCAAACTGAAAGGGAAAAGTCCCAAGCAGGGAAATCCTGGGAAAGTCACCCGAGCGCAGATCGAGGAGAGCGTGAGGAGAGAGCAGCACAGGGAGAGCACTGAGACTGGTGGGGAGTGGGGAAAATTGGGAAAAAATGGGGAAAATTGGGATTGGGATGGGGAAAGTGGGAAAAATTGGGGTTGGGAGAAGTTGGGAATGGGAAAGTTGGAATGGGGAAAAGTGGGAGTGGAAGAAGTTGGGAAAAATTGGGATTGGGATGGGGAAATTGGGATTGGGATTGGGAAAAGTGGGAAAATTGGGATTGGGAAGAGTTGGGAAAAGTGGGAAAAATTGGGATTGGGATGGGGAAAAGTGGAAAAATTGGGATTGGGATGGGAATGGGGTGGGAAAATTGGGAAAAGTGGGGAATGGGAAAAGTTGCGAATGGGAAAAATTGGGATTGGGAAAGTTGGGAAAAGTTGGGATTGGGAAAAATTGGGAATGGGAAAGTTGAGATTGGGATGGGGAAAAGTGGGGAAAATTGGGATTGGGATAGGGAAAGTTGGGAAAAATTGGGATTGGGATGGGGAAAGTTGGGATTGAGATGGGGAAATTGGGATTGGGAATGGGGAAAAGGTGAGATTGGGATGGGGAAAGTTGAGACTGGGAAAAATTTGGATTGGGATTGGGAAAAGGTGGGATGAGGATGGGAAACTGGGATTGGGATAGGGAAAAATTGGGATTGGGGTGGGGAAAATTGGGATTGGGATGGGAAATTGGGGTTGGGAATGGGAAAGTTGGGATGGGAAAAATTGGGATTGGGATGGGGAAAAATTGGGATGGGGAAAATTGGGATTAGGAGAGTTGAGATTGGGAAAAATTGGGATTGGGGTGGGGAAAAGCAGGAAAAATTGGGATTGGGATGGGAAAAGTTGGGAATGGGATGGGAAAGGTGGGATTGGGGTGGGGAAATTGGGATGGGAAAAAGTTGGGGAAAATTGGGATTGGGAGGAGTTGGGAATGGGTAAAGTTGGGAAAAACTGGGATTGGGGTGGGGAAATTTGGGATGGGAATGGGGAAAGTTTGGGTTGAGAAAAGTTGGGATTGGGATAGGGAAAGTTGGGATTGGGGATGGGAAAAGTTGGGGTGGGGGAAAGTTGGGAAAAATTGGGATTGGGATGGGGAAAAATTGAGATAGGAAAAGCTGGGACTGAGAAAAGTTGGGAATTGGACAGGAAAGATTGAGATTGGGATAGGGAAAGTTGGGATTGGGGATGGGAAAAGTTGGGAATGATGGTGGGGAAAAGTGGGAATGGGATGGGAAAATTGGGAATGGAAAAAGTTGGGAAAAATTGGGATTGGGGTGGGAATGGGGTGGGAAAAGTGGGAATGGGGTGGGGAAAAATTTGGGTTGGGAAAGTTGGGATGGGATGGGATGGGGAAAGTTGGGAATGATGGGGGGAAAAGTTGAGTTGGGGAAAAATTGGGATGGAAAATGGGAAAATTGAGTTTTCCAAAGGAGAAATGGAGTTTTCCAGATGGAAAATGGAGTTTTCCAGAGGGAAAATGAAGTTTTTAAAATGAAAAATGGAGTTTTCCAAAGGAGAAATTGAGTTTTCTAGAGAAAAAAATTGAGTTTGCTAGAGAAAAAAATTGGAGTTTTCCAGAGGAAAAATTGGAGTTTTCCAGAGGAAAAATTGGAGTTTTCCAGAGGAAAAAGAAGGCTGGGGCAGGGGGGTGGAAAGGAAAAAGAAAAAGAGAAGTAAAGCTTTCCAGAGGAAAAATGGAGTTTTCCAGAGGGACAAAATCAAAGTTTTCCAAAGGAAAAAAAAAGAATTTTCCAGAGAAAAAAAAGAGTTTTTCAGAGTGAAAACTGAGGTTTTTTTGGAGGAAAAAATTGAGTTTTCCAGGGAAAACCAGACTTTTCCAGCAGGAACCCCTCACTCCAGGCTGGCTTTCCCATTTTTCCCGTTTTTCCCAGCAGTGGAGAAGGAGAAATCCCACCTGGAGTTGCCTCTGGAGGAGAACCTGAACCGGCGGCTGCAGGAGGAGGGAGCCCTGGAGGCTCGGACCATCGAGGATGCCATCGCCGTGCTCAGGTGGGCAAATCCCGGGAATTCTCACCCTTGGAATGCCCAGCAATTCCTGGAATTCTTCAGGGGTATTCCCTGAAAATTTGTGGGGTTTCAGCCTTGGGATTCCCAGGATTTTCCAGTGGATATTCCCTGAAAATTGGTGGGTTTTCACCCGTGGAATTCCCAGGAATTCCCAATGGATATCTCCCAAAAACACTGGTATTTTACCCTTGGAGTTCCCTGGGAATTCCTGGGAATTCTCCAGGGATATCTCCAAAAAATAGGTGGGGTTTCAGCCTTGGGGTTCCCAGGAATTCGTGGTGGATATTCCCTAAAAACACTGGGATTTTACCCTTGGAATTCCCAGGAGTTCCCAGTGGATATTCCCTAAAAACACTGGGATTTTACCCTTGGAATTCCCAGGAGTTCCCAGTGGATATTCCCTAAAAACACTGGGATTTCAGCCTTGGAGTTCCCAGGAATTCCTGCTGGATATTCCCTGAAAATGGATGGGTTTTCACCTGTGGAATTCCTGGGAATTCCCACTGGATATCCCCCAAAAACACTGGGATTTCCCCCTTGGAGTTCCCAGGAATTCATGGAATTCTCCAGGGATATCCCCAAAAAATGGGTGGGGTTTCAGCCTTGGGATTCCCAGGATTTTCCAGTGGATATTCCCTGAAAATGGATGGGTTTTCACCCATGGAATTCCCACTGGATATTCCTCAAAACCACTGGGATTTCAGCCTTGGAATTCCCAGGAATTCCCCATGGATATCCCCAAAATGGGTGGGATTTCACCCTTGGAATTCCCAGGATTTCCCACTGGATATCCCTGCAAAGCACTGGGATTTCAGCCTTGGAATTCTCAGGAATTCCTGCTGTGTATCCCCCAAAAACACTGGGATTTCAGCCTTGGAATTCCCAGGAATTCATGGTGGATATCCCCCAAAAACACTGGTATTTTACCCTTGGAGTTCCCTAGGGAATTCCTGGGAATTTTCCAGGGATATCCCCAAAAAATGGGTGGGTTTTCACCCTTGGAATTCCCAGAAATTCATGGTGGATATTCCCTAAAAACACTGAGATTTCACCCTTGGAATTCTCAGGAATTCCTGCTGGATATTCCCTGAAAATGGGTGGGTTTTCGCCTGTGGAATTCCTGGGAATTCTCCAGGGATATCCCCAAAAAATGGGTGGGGTTTCAGCCTTGGGGTTCCCAGGAATTCATGGTGGATATTCCCTAAAAACACTGGGATTTTGCCCTGGGAATTCTCAGGAGTTCCTAGTAGGTATGCCCTAAAAACACTGGGATTTTACCCTTGGAATTCCCAGGAATTCATGGTGGATATCCCTCAAAAACACTGGGATTTACCCTTGGAGTTCTCTAGGGAATTCCCAGTGGATATCCCTAAAAAATGGGTGGAATTTCAGCCTTGGGGTTTTTATCCCGATGGTGAATCCTGGGACTCCCTGAGTCCATTTCCTTCGGGATTGGGGTTATCCCTGGACCCATTCCTTTGGGATTGGGGTTATCCCTGTGTCCTGTTCCTTTTGGGATCCAGTTCCTTTGAGGTCATTCCCTTTGGGATCAGGGCTATCCCTGGCTCCATTTCCTTCGGGATCAAGGCTATCCCTGGGTCCATTTCCTTTGGGATCAGGACTATTCCTGGATCCATTCCCTTTGGGATCGGGGCTATCCCTGTGCCCATCCCCTCAGGATTGGGGTTATCCCTGGATCCATTTCCTTCGGGATTAGGGTTATTGCTGGATCCATTCCTTTGGGAATAGGGTTATTCCTGGGTCCATTTCCTTTGGGATCAGGGCTATCCCTGGCTCCATTCCCTTCGGGTTTGGAGTTACCCCTGAGTCCATTCCTTTTGGGATCAGGGCTATCCCTAGATCCATTTCCTTAGTGACTGGGGTTTCCCTGCTATCCCTGGATCCATCCCCTCAGGATCAGGGCCATCCCTGGATCCATTCCCTTTGGGATCAAATTCCTTTGAGGTCATCTGCTTCGGGATTAGGGTTATCCCTGGCTCCATTCCTTTTGGGATCCAGTTCCTTTGAGGTCATCTCCTTTGGGATCAAGGCTATCCCTGGGTCCCTTTCCTTCGGGATTGGGGTTATCCCTGAGACCATTTCCTTTGGGATTGGGGTATCCCTGGATCCACTCCTTTCGGGATTTGGGGTTTCCCTGCTATCCCTGGGTTCATTTCCTTTTGGGATTGGAGTTATCCCTGGAATTGTTTCCTTGGGGATCAGGACCATCTCGAGGTCCATTTCCTTTGGGATTGGGGTTATCCCTGGGGCTGTTAGCTTTGGGATTGGGATATCCCTGGGGCCATTCCCTTTGGGATTGGGGTTAACCCTGGCTTCATTCCTTTTGGGATTAGGGTTATCCCTGAGACCATTCCCTTTGGGATCAGGGCTATTCCTGGCTCCATTCCCTTTGGGATTGGATTTATCCCTGGGTCCATTCCTTTGGGATTGGGACCATCCCTGGGTCCATTTCCTTCGGGATTGGGGTTATCCCTAGGGCTGTTTGCTTTGGGAATCCCTGAGGTCATTTCCTTTGGGATCAGGGCTATTCCTGGGTCCATTCCTTTGGGATTGGGGTTATCCCTGGATCCATTCCTTTGGGATTAGGGCAGTCCCTGGGTCCATTCCTTTTGGGATCAGGGTTATCCCTGACTCCATCCCTTCGGGATCAAGGCTATCCCTGGCTCCATTTCCTTTGGGATTGGGGTTATCCCTGGATCCATTCCATTTGGGATCAAGGCTATCCCTGTGCCCATTCCCTTTGGGATTGGGGTTATCCCTGGGTCCATTCCCTTTGGGATTTGTTTCCTTTGAGGCCATTCCCTTTGGGGTCAGGGCTATCCCTGGATCCCTTCCTTTGGGATCAGGGCTATCCCTGGGTCCATTTCCTTTGGGATTGGGGTTATCCCTGGATCCATTCCCTTTGGGATTGGGGTTAACCCTGGCTTCATTCCTTTTGGGATTAGGGTTATCCCTGAGTCCATGCTCTTTGGGATCAGGACCGTCCCTGGATCCATTCGCTTCGGGACTGGGGTTATCCCTGGATCCATTCCCTTTGGGATCCAATTCCTTTGAGACCATTCCCTTTGGGATCAAGGCTATTTCTGGCTCCATTCCCTTTGGGATTGGGGTTATCCCTGGATCCATTCCTTTGGGACTAGGGCCATCCCTGGCTCCATTTTTTCTGGATTGGGGTTATCCCTGGGTCTATTTCCTTTGGGATCAGGGCTATCCCTGTGCCCATCCCCTCAGGATTGGGGTTACCCCTGGCCCCATTCCTTTGGGATTGGGGTTATCCCTGGCTCCATTCCCTTTGGGATCAAGGCTGTCCCTGAGTCCATTTCCTTCGGGTTTGGGGTTATCCTTGACTCTATTACCTTCGGGATCAGGGCTATTCCTGGATCCATCCCTTCGGGATCAAGGCTATCCCTGGCTCCATTTTTTCTGGATTTGGCTTACCCCTGGCTCCATTCCCTTCGGGACCAACCCCCCTCTCCGCCCCAAACCCCTCAGTGTGTCGCAGGACGCCGAGCGTCACCCCGAGCGGCGGATGAAAGCAGCGTTTTCCGCCTTCGAGGAGCAGCAGCTGCCGCGGCTGAAACGCGAAAACCCCAACATGCGCCTCTCGCAGCTCAAGCAGCTCCTGAAGAAAGAGTGGATGAAATCCCCGGAAAACCCCATGAACCAGAGGCACAGGGCTTACAACAGCCAGAAGTAGGACTGCAACGGGAATTCCCAACTCCCCCCCGGACTGGGATTTTTGGGGTTTTTTCCCGGGGAATTCAGGAAGATTTCTCGGGTTTGATTTGGCTGCTGGTTTGGTTTTTTTTTTCTGTGGTGGGGTTTGGGATGTGGGGTCAGAGTGGTGCCAATGGGTTCCTGGAATTCCTGGTTTTTCCTGGAAAAAGGCGGATCTGGGTGGGGGAAACACTTCCTGGGGTTTCCCTGTTGGAATTCTAGGAGCATCGTGTTGGAATTCTGGAAAAATCCCATGGAAAACTCCTGATCTTCATTCCCAGATTGTCATCCTTGGTGTCCTTGAGGGAATTCCAGGAGGAGGATTGGGAAGAGGGAAAATCCCTCAGGAAGGAATGGGAGAAGCCACACCCCAGCCTGATTCCAACCTTCCCCAAAATTCCTGGTTTTTCTTGGAAAAAGGCAGAGCTGGGTGGGGGAAACACTTCCTGGGGTTTCCCTGTTGGAATTCTGGAAGCATCGTGTTGGAATTCTGGAAAAATCCCATGGAAAACTCCCGATCTTCATTCCCAGATTGTCATCATTTGTGTCCCTGAGGAGATTCCAGGAGGAGGGTTGGGAAGAGAGAAAATCCCATTTCCCTGGAGGGAGGAATGGGAAAAGTCTGATTTCCACCTTCCCGGAATTCCCAGTTTTCCCAGAAAAAAGCAGCTCCAGGTTGGAGCAACACCTCCCAAGCTTTCCCTGTCGGAATTCTGGAAAAACCTTAGGAAAACTCCCAATCTCCATCCTCAGATCGTCATCCTTGGTGTCCCTGAGGAGATTCCAGACTGGAATTCCTGTTCCTCTCCTCTCCATCCCCATCCAGGATTGTTGGGAAGAGGGAAAATCCCATTCCTCCCACACCCCAGCTGGATTCCCACCTTCCCTGGGGGGACAGGTGACATTCCTGGGGCTCCAGGTGACATTCCTGGTGTTCCAGGTGACATTCCCGGTGTTCCAGGTGACATTCCTGGTGTCCTCTGGGCTCCAGGAGGGGCTGAAGCCCCAAATCCGGATATTTTGGAATTCCCAAAGAAGGGATTTTCCTGCTTTTCCCAGTTTTTTCCCAGGTTTGGGGTGGGAATTCCCATGGGAAGGGGAGGTGACATCCCAGTCTTTTGGGAATGCTGGAATCCTCGGGAATGGGATCTGGAAATCCTCTGGAATTTTCCCTGTGTTTTCCCATAATTTGGGAAGGAAATTCCCTGTTTTCCAATCATTTGGGAAGGAAATTCTCTGTCTTTTCCCATCCTTTGGGAAGGAAATTCCTGACCCCAAATCCCATGGGATCGATTCAAACTCATCCCTTGGGGTGACAATTCCCAAAATTCCCGACCCCAAATCCCATGGGATTGATTCAAACTCATCCATTCCCAAAATTCCCGACCCCAAATCCCATGGGATCAGTCTTGGGGTGACAATTCCCAAAATTCCTGACTCCAAATCCCATGGGATCAATTCAAACTCATCCCTTGAGGTGGCAATTCCCGACCCCAAATCCTTTGGGGTGACAATTCCCAAAATTCCTGACCCCAAATCCCATGGGATCGATTCAAACTCATCCATTCCCAAAATTCCTGACCCCAAATCCCATGGGATCGATTCAAACTCATCCATTCCCAAAATTCCTGACCCCAAATCCCATGGGATTGACTCAAACTCATCCATTCCCAAAATTCCCAACCCCAAATCCCATGGGATTTATTCAAACTCATCCCTTCCCAACCCCACACCTTCATTTTGGGGCTTCCCAAAATTCCCAAATCCATCCCGGGAGGAATGACCCTCCAGCCTCATCCCAAATCCCCTTCGGTGTGTTTGAATCTGATTAAAATTTAAAAAAAAAATCCTAAATTCCTTGGAAATCAAGGAAGGAATCATTCGGGAAGGGTTTTTGGGGGAATTCCTTTTGTGTTTTGTTTTATTCCTGAAATTCTGGGAAATCCTGCTGGAATTGGGGGTGAGATTTGGGGTGAATCCCCCGGATTTGGGGGAATCCTCCATTCCTCTTAGGATTTGGGGTGAATCCTTGGGATTTGGGGGAATCTCACAGTGTGGATTTTGGGGTGAATCCCCCAGATTTGGGGGATCCTGCAGTGTGGGATTTGGGGGGAATCCTCGGGATTTGGGGGAATCCTCTGTGCAGGATTTGGGGTAAATCCCCCAATTTGGGAAAATCCCGCAGTGTGGGATTTGGGGTGAATCCCTCAGGATTTGGGGAAATCCCATGTGCAGATTTTGGGGTGGATCCCCTGTTCTCCTCGGATTTGGGGGAATCCCATGTGCAGGATTTGGGGTGAGTCCCCCAGATTTGGGGAAATCCCATATGCGGGATTTGGGTGAATCCCCCGGATTTGGGGAAATCCCATGTGCAGGATTTGGGATGGATACCCTGTTCCCCTGGGAATTTGGGGAAATCCCACAGTGCAGGTTTTGGGGTGAATCCCCCGGATTTGGGGGAATCCCGCAGTGTGGGATTTGGGGTGAATCGCCCGGATCTGGGGGAATCCCACAGTGCAGATTTTGGGGTGAATCCCCCGGATTTGGGGAAATCCCATATGCGGGATTTGGGTGAATCCCCCGGATTTGGGGAAATCCCACGTGCAGCTTTTGGGATGGATACCCTTTTCCCCTGGGAATTTGGGGAAATCCCACAGTGCAGGTTTTGGGGTGAATCCCCCGGATTTGGGGGAATCCTGCAGTGTGGGATTTGGAGTGAACCCCCAGGATTTGGGGAATCCCATATGCAGGATTTGGGGTGAATCCCCCGGATCTGGGGGAATCCCACAGTGCAGATTTTGGGGTGGATTCCCCGTTTCTCTCGGGATTTGGGGTGAATCCCCGGGATAACCGGGGGGGTCCCGGTGTTTCCCCCCCCAGAATCGGGATTCCCCGCCCCTCCCCCATCGGGGATTCCCCCTCCCCCTTTAGCCATCGGGGGGGGGAGGGGTTGCCATGGCAACCGGCCGGAGGGGGGCGACATTGCCATGGCAACCGGGTGGAGGGGGGAGCAATGTTGCCATGGCAACCGGAGGAGTGGTTGCCATGGTAACCGGCGGGGGGGCGGCGGTCACGAGGCTCCGGGATTCTCCCGCGCAGCCGCGTGGGGCTCGAACCGGGCAACCCCCGGTGTGGGGTAACCCTATGGGTGTGGGGTATCCCTGTCGGTATGGGGTAACCCTATGGGTGTGGGGTAACCCTATGGGTGTGGGGTATCCCTGTCGGTATGGGGTATACTCCTCCGGTGTGGGGTAACCCTATGGGTATGGGGTATCCCTATGGGTATGGGGTAAATCCCCGGTATGGGATAACTCTATGGGTATGGGGTATCCTCCTCCCGGTATGGGGTATCCCTATGGGTATGGGGTATCCTCACCCGGTGTGGGGTAACATCCCCGGTATGGGGTATCCCTATCGGTATGGGGTGTCCTCCTCCCGGTATGGGGTATCCTCTGGTGTGGGGTATCCCTATCGGTATGGGGTAACCCACACAGTATGGGGTAACCATACCCCCGGTATGGGGTATCTCCTCCGGTGTGGGGTAACCCCCCCGATATGGGGTATCCTCCACCCGGTATGGGGTATCCTCACCCTCGGTATGGGGTATCCCTATCGGTATGGGGTATCCCTATCGGTATGGAGCATCCCCGCACCGGGAATCCTGCGTCGCCCCCTCCCCCCATATCGGGTATCCCCTCCATCCTCCCCCGCACCGGGAATCCCTCCCGCCCCCGCACCGGGTATCCCTTCCCATCCCCCCGGCACCGGGAACCCTGCCGCCCCCGTACTGGGCATCGCCCCCCGTATCGGGTATCCCCCCCACACCCACACCGGCATCCCCCCTGCACCGGAATCCCCCCGTATCGGGTATCCCTCCCATCCCCCCGGCACCGGGAATCCTGCCGCCCCCATACCGAGCATCTCCCCCCGTACCGGGTATCCCCCCCACACCGGGCATCCCCCCTGCACCGGAATCCTCCCGTATCGGGTATCCCTCCCGTTCCCCCGGATCGGCTATCCCACCCATCCCCCCCGGCACCGGGAATCCTGTCCCCGCCGTGCCGGGCATCCCCGGTACAGGGTATCCCTTCCCATCCCCCCGGTACCGGCTATCCCTTCCCATATTCCCCGGTACCGGGCATCCCTTCCCATCCCCCGGCACCGGGAATTCCTCCCCCGCCCGGGTTTTCCCTCCGCCCCCGCCCGGTGCCACCTCTGCAGCGCTGCCGCCCCTGCAGCACAGCCCCCCTGTCACCCCCCTGCCACCCTCCTGCCACCCCCCGGGACTGCGGGGTGGAACCGGACACTGACAGGGACACACGGACACGGGGACAGGGACACACCGACACACTGACAGGGACACACGGACACGGGGACAGGGACACACCGACACGGGGACAGGGAAACGGACACGGGGACAGGGACACACCGACACACGGACAGGGACACACGGACAGGGAAACGGACACACCGACACACGGACACGGGGACAAGGACACACCGACACACGGACACGGCGACACGCGTGTCACCCTCCTGTTCCCGCACACCCCTTGCTCACACCCCGCTCTGCACTCCCGCCTTACACAATCCCGGTTCACACTCCGCCCTATACAATCCCTGGTTCACACTCCGCCCTACACAATCCCCTGTGCACAGCTCCCTGCTACACACCCAGCCCTACACATCCTTCAACCCTGCTCTGCACAATCTCCGTGCTCACACCCGCCCTACACAATCCCCTGTTCACAGCTCTCCGCTCACACCCCGCCCTACACAACCTACAACCCAGCTCTGCACAATCCCCTGTGCACTGCCCACCCTACACAATGCCCTGCTCACACCTCCCTGTTCACACCTGCCCTACACAACCTCCTGTGCTCACACCTTGCTCTGCACAATCCCCTATTCACACCCGCCCTACACAATCCCCTGCTCACACCTCCCTGCTCACACCTCCCTGTTCACACCTGCCCTACACAACCTCCTGTGCTCACACCTTGCTCTGCACAATCCCCTATTCACACCCGCCCTACACAATCCCCTGCTCACAGCTCTCTGCTCACACCCGCCCTACACAATCCCCTGCTCACTCCCCGCCCTATACAATCCCCTGTTCACATCTCTCTGCTCACACCCTGCCCTACACAATCCCGTGTTCACACCCCAATTCCCACCCCTCCTTGCACACCCCAATCCCCACCCCAATCCCTATCCCTCCTTGCACACCCCAATCCCCACCCCACCTCGCCCCCCAGCTCTTTGTTCCCCGCACACCTCACCCCGCTCCCCCCAAACCCACCCCACACCCCATAAAACCCCCCCGAGCGCCCTCACCCCCTCCTTGCACACGCGTGTGCCCCATGCCCGCGCCGCGTGACAAAGCAGTCACCCCCAGTGTCACCCACCCCAAACCCGGGGGTCCCCCGCGCCCCCTCCCCACCTCGGTGACACCGAGGGCTTTGATGTGCAAAGCCACCCGCGGGGGTTCCCCGGTGTCACCGGCGGTGTCCCCAGCGGGTCCCGGGCCGGGTGGGGGGCGCGGGTGGGCGATCGCCCCCAGCCCCGCGGGTGCGGCGGCGAGCGTGGTGGGAGAACCGGGCAGGCGGCGGAATTCATCCGCAGCGGCGCCGGGAAGCCCCGGGAAGCACCGGGAGAAGCCCCGGGACGCACCGGGAGGCTCCGGGAGAAGCCCCGGGGAGCCCCGGGAAGCACCGGAAAGCCCCGGGAAGCCCCAGGAGAAGCCCCGGGGAGCCCCGGGAAGCACCGGCAAGTCCCGGGAGAAGCCCCGGCAAGCCCCGGGAAGCACCGGCAAGCCCCTGGAAGCCCCGGGAAGCACCGGGAAGCCCCGGGAGAAGCCCCAGGGAGCCCCGGGAAGCACCGGCAAGCCCCGGGAAGCCCCGGGAGAAGCCCCGGGGAGCCCCGGCAGGCGGCGGGGCGGGTGCGCGCGGCTGCGCGTGCGAGCGGCATCGCCACGGCGCCGCATCGCCGCCGCCCGCAGCCCCCGCGCTGGGGAAACCGAGGCACGGCGCGGCCGTGACGGGCTCGGCGGCACGGCGGGCCCGCTGCGCAGGGTCGCCCCCGGCCCCCGGTAACGGCACCGGAACCTCCCGGGATCCCGCACGTGCCGCCGCCGCCACCGGGCCATGGTCAGCGGCGGCAGCGCCCGAGGGCAGCGCAGGCCGGGGGCTGGCTGCAGGTGGGTGAATTTGGGGAGGGGGCCGGCAGGGTGGGGACCCCCCCGCCGCTCCGGGAGGCACTGCCGGTACCGGGAACTCCCCGGGAATCCCCGCATTCCCGGGAATCCCCGGCTGGCGAGGGAAGCTCCCGGCGCAGTGCGGCCCGGGGGGGTTCGGGGAGGGGGCGACACCGGGGGGCTTCCCCGGGGCTTCCCCGGTGCTCCGAGGGTCCGGAATTCCCGCGGCCTGCTCGGCCAGCCCCCGGTGCGGCGGGAAGGAGGGAGGGAGGCAGGGGGGGACAGCGGGGGCGCGGGAGGAGCCCCCGGCGGTGACAAGGAGGACGAGGCGGCGGTGACTGCGCCCGGCTAAAAATATCCGCGGCTGCCACCCACCGCCAGCGCCGCGGCCTCAAGGTCACTGCCCCGTCGGGGGGGACGCGGGGGCGTGGGGCGGGGAAGCCCCCAACCCCCCCGCGCCGCGCCGCGCCTCCCGCGCGCCGCCAGTGTCGCCAGTGTCGCCAGTGTCGCTCCGCCGCGCCGAGAGCCGCCAGCGCCCGCCGCCCCCGCGCCACCCGCACATGTCCCCGCCGCCCCCCGGAGTGTCCCCAGGCTCCCCGTAGCGCGGGGCTGTGGCAAGTGAGCGGCAGAGGGGGTGGTGGCGGTGCGGGGACACCCCGGGGGGGGTGGTGGCGGGGGGGACACCGAGCGTGGCGTTCTCCGGTGTGGGTGTGGGGACAGCGGGGACAGCGGGGACTCCCTGCCTGCGGCGTTTGTGGTGTGGGGACATCGGAGACGCCTTTGCTGCGGGGGTTGTGGCCTGGGGACATCAGGGAGAGCCTCCTTGCGGGGGTTGTGGCCTGGGGACAGCGGGGACACCCTCCCTGAGGGTGTGGGGACAGCGGGGATGTCCCGCCTGCGGGGTTTGTGGCGTGGGGACACCGGGGACTCCCTCCCTGTCGGGTTTGTGGTCTGGGGACATCAGGAAGACTCTCCCTGAGGGTGTGGGGACAGCGGGGACACCCTCCCTGCGGGGTGTGTTGTGTGGGGACATCAGGGACGCCTTCCCTGCGGGGTTGGTGGTGTGGGGACAGCGGGGACTCCCTCCTTGACAGTGTGGGGACACCAGGGACACCCTTCCTGTGGGGTTTGTGATGTGTGAACAAAGGGAATGTCCTGCCGGAGGGGTGTGGGGACATCAGGGACACCCTCCCTTCAGGGTTTGTGATGTGGGGACATCAGGGAGACTCTCCCTGAGGGTGTGGGGACATCAGGGACACCCTCCCTTCAGCGTTTGTGGCCTGGGGACAGCGGGGACTCCCTCCCTGAGGGTGTGGGGACAGCGGGGATGTCCTGGATGCGGGGTTTGTGGCTTGGGGACATCAGGGGCTCCCTCCGTGCGGGTGTGGGGACATCAGGGACACCCTCCCTACTCGGGGCAATCCCCAGCGGGCGGAGTCAGGGGATTTGGGGTTCCCCGTGCTTGGGGACAATGTGGCTGCTGTCCCCAAAGGCGTGAGCGCACTTGAGGGGCTGCTCGGGGCTGCCCGGGTTTGGCCGCCAGCTGCTGGGGTGGCCTCGGTGACACAGGGGGTGACAGCGATGGCACAGCGAGGTGGCATCGATGGCACAGCGGGGTGGCACCGATGGCACACCGGGGTGACACCGACGGCACAGCGGGGTGGCACCGATGACACACCGGGGTGGCACCGATGGCACACCGGGGTGACACCCAGCTCAGCACCCACCAAAACCGGGGTGCCACAACCAGCCCGGGCCGAGCCGGCGGTGCCACCGCGGTGTCACCTCCCGCAGCCACCGCTGCCGAGCCCGGGGTGGCACCGGGGGCTCCCGGCGGGTGTCACCACCGCGTGCTCCTCGCGGCCTCGACGTGCGGGGCTCAGCCCTCGAGGTGTGGCCCTTGGGGACACCGCGGGGCCCTCGCGACCTTCGCGGTGACCTTGGCGCACCCCCGGCGACACCGGGTGGGCACGGCGGGGGCTGCGGGGACTGCGGGGACCCCCGCCCTGCACGCCCCGCTTTGGGGGATCCCCGCGAGTTTTGGGGGATCCCCGCTCCCCGCGGGCTTGGCGGCGGCGGGGGGGTGGCGGTGACCCCCGTGTGTCCCCCGTGTCGCCCCGGTGTCCCCCGGAGTGGCCCGGGCGGGGGTCGCGGTGGCCCGCGGGGGCAGCCAGGCGGAGCGGCTTTGTCCTGCGGCTGAGCCGAGCGCGTGGGGGAGGCGCAGGGAGAGCCCGGAGCAGCGGCGGCGGCGGTGGCGGTGGTGGCTTTGTCTGGGGACAAAGCGCGCTGGTGGCGCAGGGGGGGCGGGGGGAGCTCAGGACCCCCCCGCGGGACCCCCCGGCCCTGCCCCGCGCACCCCACGGAGGTACGGTGTCACCAGGTCCCCCCCCCGGGGTGACAGGGATGGCGGTGGGGTCCCACTCGGGCTGGGGGTGTCACCGGTGTCGCTGGCAGCCCTGGGGACATCGCGGCTGTCCCTGTGGGGTGTCGCCGTGGGGCTCTGGGGAGGGATTTTCTCGGGGACACCCCGGGATTCCCCGGCGTGGCGGCGGGACCGGGGAGCTTCGGGTGTCCCCGCGTGTCCCCGCGGCTGTGACAGCCCCTGCGCGTGTCCCCGCGCTGCGACACCCCCCGGGACACCCCGCGGGTGGCACTGAGCCCATCCTGCGTGGGGAATCCCCCCAAGAGCCGGGCTAACCCTCCGCCACACCCCGGTGGGGACACGGGGGGGTCTGGGGGTCGCGGTTGTCACCACCCCTGTGACAACACCGGGCTGAACCCCGCACTGCCCTTTGGGCTCGGGATGTCCTCATCCCTCTGTCCCCAAGGCTCTGGCTGCCCCACCTCTGTCCCCAAGGCTCTGGATGTCCTCACCCCTCTGTCCCCAAGGCTCGGGATGTCCTCACCCTTCTGTCCCCAAGGCTCGGGATGTCCTCACCCTTCTGTCCCCAAGGCTCTGGCTGCCCCACCTCTGTCCCCAAGGCTCTGGATGTCCTCACCCCGCTGTCCCCAAGGCTCGGGATGTCCCCACCCCGCTGTCCCCAAAGCTCTCCGGCCGTTCTGCGTCCCCCAAACCCCTCCGAGCCCCCCTGCCCTGCCCCGGGGGGGTGGCTCTGATGTCCCCACGGCCCGCCCCGTGCCCGGCGGGTGACAGCGGCGGTTGCGGGGGCCGAGTGGCTCCTGCTGGCACCGCCAGCTGCTCCCGGCCTGGGACATATGGCAGTGGCACCGGGGCCACCGCGGCGGAGCTCCGGGCTCGGGGGGGCCGCGGGGCTCTGACGCACTCGGTGCCCCCGGCCAGCTCCGGGCCGCGGTGGCGGCTGGCGGGGAGCCTTGTCACCCTGGCCGGGAGCCCTTGTCACCCTGGCCGGGGTCACCGCGCGGTCCTGTGGCACGAAAAACCCTCAGCGGCCTGTGGCCGACCCCATAGCCCGGGGTGTCACCTGTCCCCAATCCCATAGCCCGGGGTGTCCTCTGTCCCCAGTCCCATAGCTCGGGGTGTCCCCTGTGCCCGACCCCACAGCGCGGAGTGTTCCCTGTCCCCAATCCCACAGCCCGGGATTCCCCCTGTCCCCTGTCTCTTGTCCCCTGTTCCCCGTCCTCTGTCCCCAACCCCATAGTCCGGCGTGTTCCCCTGTCCCCAACCCCACAGCCAGGGGACTCCGTAACCCCACAGCCGGGTGTTCCCCTGTCCCTGTCCCCTATCTCCTGTCCCCTATCCCCAACCCCACACCCGAGGTGTCCCCTGTCCCCTGTCCCTGTCCCTGTCCCCTGTCCCCAGCCCCACACCCGAAGTGTCCCCTGTCCCCTATCCCCTGTCCCTGTCCCTGTTCCTGTCCCCTGTCCCTGTCCCCAGTCCCCAATCCCCTGTCCCCTGTCCCCAGCCCCACACCTGGGTGTCCCCTGTCCCTGTCCTCTGGCAGCCCCCACACCGCTGTCCCACCCAGCCGTGATTCCCAGGCCGCAATTAGCGGTTGGTAATTAATTAATTAATAAATTCCCGCGGGGATCTCTCGGCCTCCTGCTGCTATTTTTAGCTGCAGCTCCCTGCTCGGCTGCTGCTCGAGGCGGCAGGGGGACAGGGGGGTCCTGCTGTCACCCTGGTGTCACCCCAATGTCACCCTGGTGTCACCCCGGTGTCACCCAGTGCCACCCTGGTGTCACTCTACTGCCACCCCAGTGCCACCCCACTGTCACCCTACTGCCACCCTACCCAGTGCCACCCCAGTGTCACTCTACTGCCACCCCAGTGCCACCCCAGAGTCACCCCAATGCCACCTTACTGCCACCCTACTGCCACCCCAGTGCCACCCCCGGAATGCAGCAGCCTGGCCGTGGTGGCTCAGCTGTGTCCCCCAGCTGTGTCCCCACACCAGGTGGCACTGCCATGGCTGGTGTCACCCTCAGGACCCCTCTGCTGTCCCCATCCCTGTCCCTGTCCCCGTGCCTGGGGGTTCCTTCCATGTCCCTGTCCCCATCCTTGTTGCCATTCCCGTCCCCACCTTGGGGACAATGGGGGCAGCAGGACTGCCCTGCCCATCCCACTCTGGGGACACAGCTAGGCCATTCCCATGGGGAGAGGGACAAGGACAGGGACAGAGGACAGGGACAGGGGCAAGGACAGGGGCAGGGACAGGGGCAGGGACTGGCAACAAGGACAGGGACAGGGGCAGGGATGGGGGCAGGGGCAGGGACAGGGACTGGCAACAAGGACAGGGACAGGGGATGAGGACAGGGACAGGGGACAGGGGACCGGAATGGGGGACAGGGACAGTGACAAGGCCAGGGCCAGGTCTCCCTGCGGCCTTCCCGGTTCCCGAGCAGATCCATCCCTGGTGACAAAGGTGTCACCAGCTCCATCCCTGGTGACAAAGGTGTCACCAGGCCCATCTGCATCGCCACTCGGAGGAGCAAAACCTCCACACGAAATATTTGAATTTCATGAAAAAATTCCCTTAATGAAACATTCCACTCCATGAAACATTCCCTGTCCCCAGCCCGGGGTGGCTCTGCGGTGACATCCCCACCCCGACAGGGTGACAAAAACTTTGGGTGGCTCTGGGGTCGAGCAGGGCCTGGCGAGGGGACATGTCCCCTCCTTCCCTCCCTCCCTCCCTGCCCGCTGCGGCTTTTTGGAATATCCGAAGGAAACCGGAGAGCGATTTGCTCGATGGGTTTGGCAGAGCGCAGGGAAGGGAGCAGCTGGAGGGGAGCCAGCGCTGCGCCGTGCGGCGGGAGAGCGGAGAGACGGGAATCGGGAACCGGGAAACCGGGGAAACGGGGAAACCGGGGGAACGGGAACTGGGAACCGGGAAACTGGGGGAATTGGGGAAACCGGGGGAACCGGGGAACTGGGGGAACCGGGGAAACGGGAACCGGGGAAACCGGGAAATGGGAATTGGGAACCGGGGGAACCAGGAACTGGGGGAATTGGGGGAAACGGGGAACCGGGAACTGGGGGAATTGGGGAACCGGGAACTGGGGGAATTGGAGGAACTGGGAATTGGGCGTCATGTTCAGCCAGAAGTCCTTGGTGCTGGGGTCACTCTGCGAGGGGTCACTGCGGGGAGGGGGAGCCCCCAAATTTGGCACCCCGAAAAACCCGAAATTTGGAACCCCAAAAACCCCGAAATCCTGAAATTTGGCACCCCAAAACCCCACAACCCTGAAATTTGGAACCCGAAAACCCCGAAATTTGGTACCCCAAAAACCCCGAAATCCTGAAATTTCGTACCCTGAAACCTCAAATTTGGCACCCCGAAAAACCTGAAATTTGGCACCACAAAACCCCGAAATCCTGAAATTTGGCACCTTGTAATCCTGAAATTTGGCACCCCAAAAACCGGAAATTTGGCACCCCAAAACCCCGAAATTTGGCACACCAAAAACCCGAAATTTGGAACCCCAAAACCCCGAAATTCTGAAATTTGGAACCCCGAAAGCCCCGAAATTTGGAACCCCAGAATCCCAGAACCCCGAAATTTGGAACCCCGGAACCCCCAGAACTCCAAAATTTGGCACCCCAGAACCCCGAAACCCCAAAAATCTGCACCCCAGAACCCTGGAACCCCAAAACCTCAGAACCCCAGCACCCCGAAATTCAGCGCCCCGAAACCCTGAAATTCGGAACACCAAAATCCCAAAACCCCGAAATTCAGCACCCCAGAGTCGCAGAACCCTGGAACCCCAAAACCCCAGCACCCCGAAATTCGGCACCCTGGAATCCCAAGGTCCCTGTGTCCCCCCTGTACCCCAAAACCAGCCCCTCAGCACTGCACCCACTCTGTCCCAGGCTATCCCTCGCTGTCCCCTTGATGTCCCCTCGCTGTCCCTCCCTGTCCCCCTGCTATCCCCTCATCGTCCCCCGCTGTCCCTCCCTGTCCCATCCCTGTCCCCCCGCTATCCTCCCGCTGTCCCCAGCTGTCCCCCCGCTATCCCCCTGCTATCCCCGCGCTGTCCCCTCACTGCCCCCGTTGTCCACCCGCTGTCACCTCGCTGTCCCCCCACTGCCCGCTCTCTATCCCCTCGCTGTCCCCCAGCTATCTCCCCACTATCCCCCGCTGTCCCCTCACTGTCCCCACTGTCCCTCACTGTCCCTCACTGTCCCCCTGCTATCCCCTCATTGTCCTCCTGCAGTCCCCTCACTGTTCCCCCGCTATCCTTGCTGTCCCCCTCCGTCCCTCTCTATCCCCCAGCTGTCTCCTCGCTGTCCCCTCTATCCCTTCTCCACCCTCTCACTGTCCCTCTGTATCCCTTCTTTCCTTCCTATCCCTCATTGTCCCCAGCTGTCCCCTCATTGTCCGCTGTCCCCTCTATCTCTCACTGTCCCTCTGTATCCCTGTCCCCTCTCTGTCCCCTGCTGTCCCCACGCTGCCCTCGTATCCCTCGGCTATCCCTCACTGTCCCTCGCTATCCCTTGCTGTCCCTCACTGTCCCCACTGTCCCGTCACTGTCCCTTGCTATCCCTCGCTGTCCCCAGCTGTCCCCTCCTCTATCCCTCTGTCCTCCCACTGTCCCCTTCTATCCCTCGCTATCCTCCCGCTGTCCCTTGCGGTCCCCACTGTCCCCTGTCCCTCGCTATCCCAGCTGTCCCCTCGCTTCATTCCTCTATCCCTTCTCCATCCTCTCATTGTCCCCGTTATCCCTCATTGTCCCTCGCTGTCTCTCTATCCCCCGCGCTGTCCCTCGCTGTCCCCCTGCTGTCCCCTCACTGTCCCCACTATCCCTCTCTATCCCCTACTGTCCCCCCATTGTCCCCTCTATCCCTTCTCTATCCCCTCACTGTCCCCTCTGTATCCCCCTTCTATCCCCTCTCTATCCCCTCCCTGTCCCCTCCCTGTCCCCTCACTATCCCCCCGCTGTCCCCTCCCTGTCCCCTCATTGTCCCCGTGTCGCACACCTGTAGAGCAGCTCGGCGTTGGGCAGGAAGTGCTCGATGGCGGTGGCGTTCAGCAGGCGGAAGCTGAGCACGGGCGGCGCCGCGGGGCCGCTGAACACCCGCACGATCCCCGCCGGGAACGACATGGTTAACTCCCCTGTCACCTTCACCAGGCAGCTGCGGGGACAGGCCGAGGGTCAGGGGACACCACCGCGCCGGGGGGGACCCTTGCCTTGGGGACATCCCATCCTTCTTTAGCGCCACTCTTTGGGGACATCCCATCCTTCCTTTGGGGACAATGCCACCCTTCCTTAGCCCCACTCCTTGGGGACATCCCATCCTTCCTTTGGGGACAATGCCACCCTTCTTGAGCCCCACTCTCTGGGGACATCCCACCCTTTTGGAGACCCTTCCCTTGGGGACATCCCATCCTTCTTTAGCCCCACTCTTTGGGGACATCGCATCTTTCCTGAGACCCTTCCCTTGGGGACAATGCCACCCTTCCTGACCCCAATCCTTGGGGACATCCCATCCTCTTTAACCAAAACCTTGGGGACATCCCATCCTTTCTGAGCCCCTTCCCTTGGGGACAATGCCACCCTTCCTGAGCCCCACTCCTTGGGGACATCCCACCCTTTCAGAGACCCTTCCCTTGGGGACATCACATCCTTCCTGAACCCCTTTTTATGGGGACAATCCCATCCCTGCTGAGACCCATTCCTTGGGGACATTAGATACTTCCTGATACCCTTCCCTTGGGGACATCATGTCCTTGCAGACAGCCTTCCCCTGGGGACATCACATCGCC
Organism: Lichenostomus cassidix; assembly: GCF_008360975.1. NCBI lineage: Eukaryota > Metazoa > Chordata > Aves > Passeriformes > Meliphagidae > Lichenostomus > Lichenostomus cassidix. Next base: position 50,334 of record NW_028147793.1, read on the forward strand.
GCCGGGACCCTTTTTCTGGGGACATCCCATCCTTTCTGAGCCCCTTTCCTTGGGGACATCTCACCCTTTCTAAGTCACTTCCCTTGGAGACAATCCCACCCTTCCTGAACCCCTTTTTTTGGGGACAATGCCACCCTTCCTGAGCCCAAATCCTTGGGGACATCCCACCTTCCTTAACCCCAACCCTTGTGGCCATCTGCCAGCCACAGTCAGACACCCTCGGTGACAGCCCAGTGACAGCCCAGTGACACCTTAGGGACACCCTGGTGACACCCCAGTGACACCTTGGTGACACCTTAGGGACACCCTCGGTGACACCCTGGGGACACTCCAGTGACACGCTGGTAACACCCTGGGGACACCTTAGGGACACCCTCGGTGACACCCTGGTGAGACCCTGGGGTCACCCCAGTGACACCCCGGGGACACCCCGTGGAAACCCTCGGTGACACTTCAGTGACACCTCGGTGACACCATGGGGACACCCTTGGTGACACCCCAGTGACACCTTGGTGACACCTTAGGGACACCCTGGGGACACCCTTGGTGACACCCCAGTCACACCTCAGTGATACTCCGGTGACACTCCGGGGACACCTTAGGGACACCCTCGGTGACACCTTGGGGACACCTCGGGGACACGCCAATAATACCCCAGGAACACCTTGGGGACATCCCGAGGAAACCCTCGGTGACACCTCGGTGACACGCCGGTGAAACGCCGGGGACACCTTAGGGACACCTTAGGGACACCCTGGTGACACCCTGGTGACACCGCGGTGACATCTGTGTCCCCCGCACCTGTCGCTGTCGCGCCCCTTGAAGTAGGCGTGCACGTACTCGGTGAAGGCTGTGGCTACCGGCAGCGAGTCCTGCGAGCCCAACACCACCGGGCTGGGGCCGCGGGACAGCCCTGGGGGCGAGCGGGGGGTCAGGGGGCGGCGGGACCCCCAGAGAAACCCCAAAATAACCCCGGGACCACCCCCAAAATACCCCCGGGACCCCCAGAGAAACCCCAAATACCCCCGGGACCACCCCCAAAATACCCCCCGGGACCCCCAGAGAAACCCCAAAATACCCCCCGGGACCCCCAGAGAAACCCCAAAACCTCCGGGACCGCAGAGCAACCCCAAAATACCTCCCCGGGACCCCCAGAGAAACCCCAAAATAACGCCGGGACCCCCAGAGAAACCCCAAATACCCCCTGGGACCACTCCCCAAATCCTCTGGGACCCCCAGAGAAACCCCAAAATAACCCCTGGGACCAACCCCAAAATACCCCCCGGGACCACCAGAGCAACCCCAGGACCCCCAGATCAGCCCCGAAATACCCCCGGGACCCCCAGAGCAACCCC